>NC_134277.1:137569546-137872254 GCF_949628215.1 Phalacrocorax aristotelis
AATATTTTCCTTATTTGTTTAAGAGATCATTAAGCAGACTGAAAAGCCCTGTTCTACAATATCTAAAGGCCTTTAAATAAAGTGATGTGTGGATGTGGTTAAACAAATAGAAGCAAATGCCTCTGAAAAATTAATATCAGTTATAATTGATATTTTAACTAACTGGAAGGCCATGCCGTTTCCTTAAGTCTAAAACATAAAGGTGGTGAATTTGAAATTTAGTGACAGAGCTTTTTAGCAAAAATAGAAGCTCCATTTAGGAGCATTAGGATGTATCATTTAGAAGAATATTGTCAGAAAATTTTCATTGTTTAAATCAGGTCTTTCTTTGTTTCAGATATAATAGCATGGCATATTTGGCTATGAGTCTGCAGTTGAGACATCAGTATCTTTTAGCATTTTTGTCACACTGATTTTTTGATACAAAATGAAGGGAGGAAGGATCCTATCCATAAATGTGTACCTGTATTCTTCATATTTTGAACCGCATCTATATATTTATTTAGCTCTTGGCATTTTCTTCACCTTCCAGGATACCAATTAGACAGTGTGAATCCCAGTAAAACATATGTATTATAAACAAGTTAAAAATTACCGGAATAGTAATAAAACCAGAATATGTTACAGAGGTTCACATTTTCATTTTTCACTTGTCATGTTCATTCTTCTACCCGTGCTTTTCTTTATTCTCTTTAATTAGGAATGTATCTGCCTTATTTTCTTTTCTTTCTCAATTCTTTATGAGTATCCCTTGCAGCTCTGGACCTCTGAGTACTGTATGTCATATAATACTGTATTTTAAAATTAATTCATGTGAAAAAAAAATCTTTCACACTTTTTAGTCTACTTCCTCACCCCCTTATTGACATAATGTTTAAAATGTTTTGGAGGTTTCAATTCAGCAAATGTGCTACTATTTACAATAGTGCAGGTATATTTGCATGTCTACGCCCATTTGTATACCTACACCTATTTGTATACTTAAAGGGCTTTACCTCTGCAGTCATCTTTAATCCTCAACTTTCAGGAAAAAAAGCCAACACTTACAAATCTTTAGTTTCTTCAAAGTAATCCTAGAAATGTTATCTGGAAGGAAATTAGGAGATCATCTAATTCAATCTCCTGCTTGATACAGCGCTATTGCCACTCTCAGATTAGCAATAATTTTGTCTAGGCAACAGGGAAAGCTACTTAAAATACAGGCATCTGTAATTTTGTATTAAATACATTACAGGGACTTATAATCTTTCCAAAAGATCACCAAAAACTGAAAAAATGAAAGATTTAAATATGATCATGTAAATTAAAATACTGATGAGACATTAAAGCAGCTTTTTTACAGCAATGATACCGCAGACCAATTGAAAATGGTTAGTGAGGACAACTTCCCAATTCATTTCTGCTCAAATCATAGAACCATACAATGTCCTGAGCTGGAAGACACCCACAAGGATCATCAAGTCCAACTCCTGTCTCTGCACAGGACACCCCCAAATTTACACCCTGTGTCAGAGAGCATTGTCCAAGCACTTCTTGAATAGTGTCAGGCTCGGTGTCGTGACTGCCTCCCTGGGGAGCCTGTTCCAGTGCTTTGGGATCATTTGCTCTGAGGCTTTCTACCTACAAAAATTCTTCAAACACAGCAGAGATCAAAACTAAACTTTCCTTTTAAAACAAGATTATTGTATCAATTCCATTATATCACTCGGCTGGATTGCTCATCCCTTTCATCCTTATTTTCAAGATGAAGCCTTGGGTGGTCAGGAAAACCAGGATGAATCCTCAAATGTACCAAGTCATTACAAACTCTGCACCATCCCAGCATCAGTTTTCCTAGCACTCTCTGCTTCTTATACCCTTGAAACTGGATAACCCTTAAGCTATTGTGCACTGCACTCTTTTTATCTTTTGTGAAGCACTTTGAACTATGTTTTACGTGGTATTTGACATAAAATATAAGCAGTGCATTGCTATCCCCTTCCTTTATTTATACTGTATTATTCTTTCAATAAAAGTTAATGTCCTGTTTGCCCTCTTCATTGCAGCAACATATTAGGTTGAAAGCTTTACAGTTTGGGTTTTTTAAAATTTTTTTTAATAATAACCCCCTAATCTCTTTCCTGCTAAGTGCACTGAATTACCTCACAGTTTAACAGACAATTTTTTCATTGCCTTTTTAGTTTAAGTTCTATTGCACTTATATCTTACTCAAACAGCATTTATCATTTCTTAGCCAATGCATTACAACTGTCCAAAGCTTTCAGTGCACATATGATTTTTGCCTTTTGATATCTATATTGAATAAGCATATTGTGTTTAGTATCATAAAAGAAACGAAAAGCAAAGGTTCAAAGTCTCCTTATTCTTTATGAGTACTATCACCCCAAAACACTGTCATAATTTTGTAATAAAATGTCAATAATCCTCTTGGCTGAGATTTTTAATATTATCTTCATACAGTATTTTGGCATCTTTTTTTTTTTACACTTGCCCTGAGCATCTTAAATCACAGAGCTTCTGGAAAGGCCCGGGAAATTACTAAGGAATTTCTATGGGTTTCATAATTTTCTTCTTTGTACATATCTGCTTTTGTTTTAAAAGCATCAGATTACATCAGATTTTGAGATTACTTTATTAATTTATTAAGACATTTTGCAAGTGATTATTTGAATGTTTGCAGTGCTAGGTCTCCAGAGGTCTGAAATATTGCTTGTTGGAGGAGAGGTATTCTTTGGGTTGTTTGGAGGAAGATAGCCTGTGCTCTCCTGATCATTTTACCTATAGGTTAATGCATATTTCTCATTAAATGTTACTTGTTAGAATGAGAGAAGGCATCTTTTTCTCTAAGTAGGTGAAATCTTTGAGCAGTAGATATATTGCATAGAATGTCAAGATAACATACTCTGATCAGTAGAACCATAAATACACACATAGTCTTTGTGATGTTCATGAATTGTTAAAATACTGACTTTTCACAGCTTCACTGGAGGTCACCTATTATTTTAAAAATGTGGTAAATGTTTACCAAGAATATCCACAATTATGCAATATCTGTGGCGTGTTGTGATCTATATTTGTTATGTCATTTATCAGAATGCAAGTAAGCATATTTAATCTAAATTATTAGGATCCTGGAATCAAGAAAGCACTATCCAAAATCCAGAGTGTGTTCACAGAAAAATTCAGGTCACAAGGATTACCAAGGGAAATAGCCCTGGTTAAACCACTAATATGTTATGTCCCCAATACAAATTTTTCTTGTCTCTTTCAGTCAGTTTTGAACAGCTTAGGTAAATGCTCTGCAATGAATCTATTTGAAAGCCTGTTGAGACATAATTCTAGTAAGGATTTTTTCTGCTTCTCTACCCCAGTATTTACCAATAATGTTCAGGGTGTTCTCATTTGCTTCTCATAAATCTGCATAAACTTCTGTATGAAGCCTCATCTTGCTTTTTGGTAGCAAGCTTGTTTCTTTTAAAGGAATAGTATTAATAACCATAACACTGCCGAAGCTAGTAGCTTGTAACTTTGTCAATAAAGACAAAGATTTCTTCAGGCCAAAAATGTGGGTTACCATGTGTTGAGTTTCTCTGTGTGCATTGGGTGCTAAAAACCAAAACACTCAGAGAAATCTCAAGCAGAACTGGTAAATCTTTCGTGCTTCCAGCAACAACAAAATACCAGACCAGGATGAGTTGATTCAGCAGCCAACTGAAAATTCTGCAAACATTAGACAGATCTTCAGGGAAAAAAAATACCAAAGCAAAAAAAAACAAATCAAAACAAACCACAAACAAAAAACCCCAACACAACACACACCACAAAATATTTCAAGGTTTCTAAGAGGGTTCTCTTTTTCATTTCCTTTTTTTTTTTTTTTTTTTGGGGGGGGTTAATAGCATTTAGAAATTTTGCAAGACCTTTAATTTCAATCTGTTTTTGACGTGGAAGTTGTATGCAACCAACTACTGATTGAAGAAACTGTACAAAGTTTAAGACAGCAGGTGGTTTCCTTGAGGCATCAGATATTAATGGTTCTATTAAATTTTTTGAGGGTTGGCACAACACATTTGGTGCCTGTGGTTTTTTTGGATCCTCCCATGTCCCAGTCTTAATCACTATTTTTGCACAGCTGAGCAAAATGTGCCATGTTTGAGTTGGTGTCATGGTTCAGCCTCAGCTGGCAACTGAACACGATGCAGCCGCTCGCTCACTCCCCCCACCCCTGTGGGCTGGGAAAGAGAATTGGACAAGCAAAAGAACTTGTGGGTTGAGATAAGCACAGTTTAATAATTACAATAAAATAATAATAATAATGATTATTATAATAATGACAATAATGTTAATATAATAAAATGGAAAAGGAAGGGAAGGAAAAAAAGGAAAAAAAAAACACGGAAACACAAACGATACAATGGCTCACCACCCGCTGACCGACGCTGCCGGTCCCCGAGCCGCGATGGCTGCCTCCCTCCCCCGGCCAGCTCCTCCCAGGTAACACACTGGGCACGACGTTACATGATGTGGAATATCCCTTTGGCCAGTTTGAATCTGCTCTCTTAGCTGTGCCCCCTCCCCTCCCGGCTTCTTGTGCACCCAGCAGAGCGTGGGAAGCTGGAAAAGTCCTTGACTAGTACAAGCACTACCCAGCAACAACCAAAACATCGGTGTGTTATCTCAACATTTTTTTTTTCCATGCTAAGTTCAAAGCACAACACTATACCAGCTAGAGTGAAGAAAATTAACTCCATCCCAGCTAAAACCATGACAGTTGGAAATAGTATAAAATCTGCACAAAGGCCTGGATAATTCATCGAACACAGTCATACAGAATGACCAAGGGAATTCATTCAATGAATGTATTCACTGACATTCAATACAAACTGTAACCCAAAGAAACCAGGTTATTAAAAGGTATTCAGACAGCCAGGCTGTGATGTGCTCTGTACCTGCAGCTGGAATCAATGTTCCAAAAAACTCCATTCTTAATTATATGCAAGGCAGAGGAACGCATTCTTAAATATTTGTTATTTAGATCAGTGTTAAATCACATGCAGTTACATTTTTTAAACATGAGCAATGCTGAGCTATTGACCAACTTTCAAAATTTTGAACTTACTTTTAAATATTATACAGGATAGCTGAACTTTCTTGAGTATTCAGTTGTGTTAAGTGTGGATGAAGGTCTTTTTCTTAAAATCTGGTCTAAATGCTCACAATAAGAGATTCAGAAACTGAGAATTTTCAGTAACACTATGGATCACCCCTGCAGACTGAGAACATTTTGCTTTCTTTTTAACAAAAACAATTTTAACAGCTGCCAAAAAAAATCAACCCAAGGAAAAAAAACCACATAAATACAGACATATGAACCCTGTAACTTTGATGCAAGAATGAAAAATTGGTACTACCAGATGGAGTATTCTTTTACTATAAAGGGAAATAATAGTTCTTTGATATTTGCTTTAATCATGACATCTCACTTCTTCACACCATTTTGCTATGGTTGTGTTCTTTATTTATTTCTTAAAAGCAGATGGCAAAAACTATGGAAAATTATCTTAGGCCTTTGTTTGAATTCTCTACTTCTTCCTCATCTAAATTCCAGCTTTCTTCTAAATTTCAGCTTATGTACTAGCATTTCCAAAAATAGAGTACCAAGCCAGTATGTGTAAAGTGTGATAGTTCATCTGTGTATAAACGTATAGACATACCAAAACACAACTTACATAGCTATACAGGGATCAGAGCAAATGTTAAGACCTCCTGTCCAAATCAAGGAGTCCAAAGATCCCTGCTCAGATACTGCAGAACTGTGGTGGCACCTTAGCATCAAGGAGAAGGTCTTCTTCAGCTTTGCTGGGGCCCTCCCTCATGTCTCAGCCTCCCTAGTGGGAGAATAGACAAGAATGTGGCCATTCCATTTGAGAACCTCAAAAAATATATGTTTCTGGCCTCACCTAATTCATACCAACAGGGATTTACAAAAGGCATTTACAGCTTCCATTTTATTTCAAATATTGCTAGAAGTAAATGGAAGGTGTCATATCAGGTTGTAATTAAAGCATCCATGCCAGGACAGGAAAACCCAGGTTTTGTTTGCACATAAGAGACATCAAGCTTCCAGCAACCACAGCTGCCACAAGTGAACCATGTAAGGTGGTGTAGCCTGGTTTCATTGAAAAGGTGGGAGGAGGAAGAGAAACCACCTGCCTCTTTAACCCCTTTTGTCAGAGCTGTGTTCCTCTGAAGAAAAGAATCCATGGAGCATGACTGAAGCCTGGTGACTTAATGGGGCACAGACCAAGTCACGTGTATATTTACTAAATGACTAATCGATGTAAAATGGATGCATCAAATTAGTGGTTTTCTGCTGAATAACTCTTTGACTGCAAATTTTTCTACCTGCTCTTCTTATTTTTGAATGCTTATGGTTTTAGCCCCTGCAGCCAGTAAAGCCCAACCCCTGCTAACGTCTACTACACTCAGTCTCATACACTGAGCTAAGCAGGATGTTAGATCCAAAGATGCTTGCCCTGATGGGTTTTCCTTTCCTGTAGGTGAGCGTAGCAGAGTACCTACCACTGCTGCTGCTGTGCTAAAGGAACTTGCAAAGCACTAGGATTCTCAGCCAGTCATATCACAAAACATGAAAGCGCTCTTGCCTCTTTTGCAAGCCAAGAAATGAGAATGAAGAGCTAAAAGAAAAAAAGTGTAGTATACTGGAGTTAAATGATTTGCCATTTTTTCATAATTTCATATGGATAACTGAATAAAAACTACTGCACATATAAACACACAGGCGTTTTTTTTGGTCAACGCCTCCAACATGTAATATTACAATGAGTTTTTATCAGTATTGGGAAAAATTAAAAAAGATTTTAAAATTGCCAGTGAAATTTTGAAATGCCTGAATATGTATTTCTAGTTTAAGGTCAGAAATCAGCACTTTTATTTTAACTGGCAGCAGTTCTAGAGGAAGCACTCTTTTAAGAAGCGCTAAATTTCTGCATACACACAGCTAGTAAGAAGTCTGTTCAAACCATGCAGTAACAGCCATTCTACAGTGTATGTCTGGAGCCTCATTAAAATGCAGAATCAGGGCTTTAGGCAAGCTGCTGTTGTCACTTTGCTGTCTCTGTTCCAGCTTAATGGAATCTTCTGACACACTCTGAGCAATAGATGAAAATGACTCAGGTAATTTATTCTTCTATCATTCTAGCATCTATTTAAATCTTTTAAACTATCTATTACTCTTAATACATTTTGATATTTTAATTGAAAGCTAGTCTGTATTTTGTCCCACTCAGAGTACAAATTATCACTTTTGGGGCTATTAGCCAGAGATACAAAAGGAAAAGATCTAGGTCTTTTTCTTTGCTCTATTGCAATTTTTAACATAAATTATATTACACTACATTTCCAAGTTAAGGTTGAATTTAGATAACAGCAGGTCTACATTTAAAAATCTTTTGCATATTAGTATTTCCTTAGGTGTCAAATCAGAGAATGGTTTGTGTTTTGTTGGTCCTGCAGAAAATCTCTAGTGAGTTTGATCTGAAGTACAGTTGTCTAAAATGTTACATGCGATTTAGTGTAACTACAGAGAAAGAGAGGGAGCTATATTTTATTCACATTTATTGCACCCTTTAGGTCTAAACCTAACAGTCGCTTTTTCATATTCTAGAGCACTTTATATTTATGAACTCTAATTTGGTTCTTCCCTTCTATATTCTATTATACTGGAAAAGTTTCTATCAAAATTGGAATTCTTAGCATTGAATGATACGCAACATTTATTGTCAATGAAGAGGCACACCTTCACTTTACTGAATTTACTATATCTTTCAGCAGGGTTTATTTTTGTTTTAAAAGCCCAAGTCAATTTGCTGTTTCCTGTGTTCTAGCCCTCTTCATAAGTGTATCACTGATGTGTTTCATAATACACCTCTGTCAGGGTTTCTGTTCTGCAGAAATGTAACTCACTACAAAGACATTTAATGTCTTTAAGCAGTCTCTGCACATTCAAACTTCAAGTAGCATGGTCTACACCTCTGGAAACCTATAGCTATGGCCGTATGATTGTACCTTCTAATAGAAAGACTGTCCTCCAGATTTAGGCATCTAAATTTACATGCTTGCTTGTGGTATAAGTGTCTAGATTTCTAATGTCAATGGAGGGTGATTCAGTGTAATTTTTAAAACATACCTATTAGCTAGCCAGCTGCACTAGTAGAACTGACTGCCACACTAAGAAGGGTTTCTTTTTTTTTCACAGCTATGACAGGAGACAGCTCACATCAATCATTGGAATTTAATTCATGAGACTGGATAATTTTCAAAACATTTGTCTCCTTAGGACTTTGGAGGCATTGTTTTCCATTGGTATTTGTTTGTTTGTATGTTTGTTCATTTAATTTATGGTCTTAATTACTACTCCAAATCCTTGGCTTTAAATGAAGTCTTGCCCTGGTTGGCAGCTAAGCACCACACAGCTGCTTGCTCACTGCCCCACAGCAGGAAGGAAAGAGAATCAGAAAGGTAAAAATGCAAAAGCTCATGGGTTAAGACAAAGACAGTTTAATAGGAAAAGCAAAAGCTGCACACGGAAACAAAGCAAAACAAGGAATTCATTCACTAATCCCCATGGGCAGGCAGGTGTTCAGCCATCTCCAGGAAAGCAGGGCTCCATCACATGTAACAGTTACTTGAGAACACAAGTAACCTCATATGCCATAACCCCAAATGTCCCCTCTTCTTTTTTCCCCCCCAGCTTTATATACTGAGCATGACACCATACGGTATGGAATATCCCATTGGTCAGTTGGGGTCAGCTGTCCCGGCTGTGTCCCCTCCCAGCTTCTTGTGCAACTCCAGCCTGCTCACTGACAGAGAAGTTTGAGAAGCAGAAAAGGCTTTGATTCTGTGTAAGCACTGCTCAGCAGTAACTAAAACATTGGTGTGTTATCAATGCTGTTTTCATCACCTATCCAAAAAATAATACCATATAAGCTACCCCTAAGAAAATTAACTTTATTCCAGCCAAAACTAGTACAGAAAGACAAAGAAGTTAGAGTTTAAGACGTGATTGTGACTTTTTTCTTCCTTGGACTCAATTTTGCATAGTGTGGGTTGTGTGGGAAAAGTTCATTCACCTTTCCATTGCTGTCTATAAAAAATTTTCCCCAGAGGTGGAAAGACGGCTCAGAATCACATCCAAGATATGTGTTCGTTCCAAAATATAAGTTTTAGAAAATGTATGCTGCAACAACTGCTGGCACAATCTGGCACAGAAATTTACTTCATTGAGAGACACAAAATGAAAGTCTTGGGTCACTGTTAAGCTGCCAAGGTCTGTACTAGTTTCTTCACAAAAGCCTCAAAAGGTGTTTGTTTTCTGCTGTGAGAGCATTCCACTCATGAGAGCATGCCAGGACTTACAGTGAAAGTGTAAAAGTATACTCAGGAGGCTCTGGCCTTAGAAGTAGACATGAGACTGTCCTCCAAGAAACAAGGACAACACGCAGGACCACATCTGTTTGTTATCAACACATCTTGCTTCATAGGCTCTTTGTTCTACACTTGAAACCATAAAGCTTGAAGGCATCTGTTCAAATCGAGTCCCTGGTGGATGTGCCTAAGGTTCATCAGACCCCTTGTAGCCCTTCCTTTAGATCTCTGTGTGAATACCCTTCCTACCCTTGTTCCTGTTATCTGTAACTAGTTGTATCCAGTATATTATCTTCTGAAAAGGAAAATTTTAAAGATTTGAAAATTATTTCCAAAATTTAATTAGTAATTTCAGCTGCAAAACTCACCATCCTAGCATCCTCTAGCTTTTCTAACACAGTGGCAGAACCTGTGAAATTATATTTTTATTTGAAGAAAATACAGGGTAATATTCTTCTGGATTTCCTCCCTAAGCAAAAGCTTGCACAGATGACTTCAGACATTAGTTCTAAAACATCAGCTACTACAATTGCCGGTTGTCTCCAACATCTTTATATTTTACCAGTTACTCATTGTTTCGTCATGTAGTCTTCCTGCCTAGAACATATTTTGAGATGGGCTAAAGCAATGCAGTTCAGCTGTGCATGAAGGTTTCAGCCCATAGAAAATGCCAGTGAATACAGAGTGTTGCAGCGATATCGGCTGCTCTGAGCACATCAGACCTGCCTTTCCTTCTCTGCACTGGTTTCATAAGAGTTTGCTAATTCTCATCTTGATAGATGAGGGGAAATACTACACATATCTTCTGACTATAAGGGCTATATGCTTTCCAGGGGATCAGCAGTATTTTGAGGTCTGGCCCAAGACTCCCATGAGAAGCATCAGAAGAACTAGACTAGCGGAAAATTCCATTTTGACCATGACATCTTTCAAAAAGAACGCATAGTCACATTTTATTTAGAAAGAAGGAAAATAAGCTGTAACAAAACAATGTATTGCATACAAAACTCTGGGGAGAGAGCAGGGAACAAACACTGAATTGTACTTATTGATCATACTGTTTAAAGTATTACTGAAAGATGCTCAAAGAATCAAATAATAAAGTGATGCTGATAGTTTAAGAGCTGTAATAGAACTGAACAGGGTTTCAGTAAGATGTATTTACTATGGTTGATGGAAATAGTGAATATGTATAGATTCAGGGATCTCTAAATTGTCTTTATCCACTGGAGTCACATAATTATGTTCTTCCAATACTGTATGGAAATGTTAATAGTATATGTTCTCCTTATAAAATGTATATAGCACTAAAATCAGCCTGCAGTAATGTATCTTGTCACTAAAGTTTCTTTTTTCTTAACTATACAATGTTTGAAACTTAAGGCCAATCATACTAAAGCAAGAAACTACCTTCCTGCATAATTCCTTAACAAAGGCAATATTTCCTGAAATTGTCAAGTCCTGATATCAAATGATCACAGTAAATACCTTAAGTGCCCCAGAAGAACCTAATTTACACAAAATATCTTCAGAAATATATTTCTGAGTATTTTGCAAAACAATCTAATATATGGTACACCTTATAGACCTCATTTCTATATTAGAGTATCATCATTGGAATCAGGCAAAGATCACAACTACTCTGGTTTGTTTTATTTTTCATAGAATCATAAATAGTGCAGGTTGGAAGGGACCTAGAAAGATCATCTGGACCAACCTTTCCTGGGAAAGGGAGCCTAAATGAGATTATCTGTCCTGTCATGCCTTGAAAACTTCTAGCAACGGGGACTCCGCCACATGCCTGGGGATGTTGTTCCAGTGAAAGGTTCTCCTCACTGAAAAAAATTTCTTTCTTATGTTGATATGAAACCTCTTCCAACACAACTTATATCCATTGCCCATTGTCTTCTCCATGTGGCTCCTTGTGAAGAGACAACCTCCATCATCTTTGTAGCCATCTTCTAATTACTGGAGTATTGTGATGAGGTTCCCCCTAAGCCTTCTCTTCTCCAGGGTGAAAAGACCTAAATCCTTCAGTCTTTCCTCACAATGCAGGTTTTCCAGCACTTTGATCACCTCCTTTGGACTCTCTCTGTCAGTCTGTCCATGTCTTTCCTGAACTGTGGAGACTGGAAGTGGACAGAGTACTCCAGGTGTAGGGTGAAAAGTGCTGAGTTGAATGTCTATATCTCTGCTAGCAATGCCCCTGTAGATGCTGCCCAGGATCCAATTTGCATTTGCTGCTGCAGTGGTGCACTGCTCACTCTCATGTTCGGCTTGTCATTGCCCACCGGGACCCCAAAATTCCAGTAGCACCATATGAACTACTGTGAAGAAAATTAACTCTATCCCAGAGTTGTGGTTCAGCCCCAGTCAGCAATTAAACATCAAGCAGCTGCTCGCTCACTCCCCCCACCCCTGTGGGATGGGGGAGAGAGTCAAAAGGACAAAAGCAAAAAAAAAACTTGTGGGCTGAGATAAGAACAGTTTAATAATTAAAATAAAATAATACTGATAATGATTATTATAATAATAACAATAATGATAATAAAACAAAAAGGAAAAGGGAAAAAGGGAAAAAAAACCAGAAACACAAATGATACAACCACTCACCACCCGCTGACCGACGCTGCCGGTCCCCGAGCCTTGATAGCTGCCTCCCTACCCCGGCCAGCCCCTCCCAGGTAACACACTGGGCACGACGTTACATGATATGGAATATCCCTTTGGCCAGTTTGAATCAGCTCTCTTAGCTGAGCCCCCTCCTCTCCTGGCTTCTTGTGCACCCAGCAGAGCATGGGAAGCTGGAAAAGTCCTTGACTAGTACAAGCACTACCCAGCAACAACCAAAACATCGGTGTGTTATCAACACTATTTTCATACCAAATCCAAAGCACAGCACTATGCCACCTACAGTGAAGAAAATTAACTCTACCCCAATCAAAACCATGACAGTATCCACCCCTTATTCCATAACATTTACGTCATGCTCAGGTCCCATAGTATCCAATACAACTTCAATAACTCATACCCACCTTCTCATCCTTTAATAGAACATACAGATTTCATATACCATTCTCCTAGTCTATGGACCACCCCTGTAAAATGTCCGTGAAATGTCCATTGAGTTCATTTAATCCATGACTTTGGGCTCCATCTATTGTGTGAGTCTTTCAGGGCTGGAGAGACGGCATGTGTGGTGTTGGATTGTTTCATGCTGAAGTCAGTCTTTGTTCTATCACCACTGCACTTTGCTTGATTCAATGAAAAGTTAATTTTTTATTAATTTGGGAGATTCCCACCATGATACCATTGATATGGCATATAGCGACCATAGTAGTGATGACATACAACATTATATAGCAATTAACAGCCTACCATTCAGTTCATTGGTTGTTTTTACCCAAAATCAGATCCCCTTGAGGCACTCACCAGACTCCTCCATCCTCCCACATCACCCACCAAGTACAACCAGGTCCTCGAGCAAAAGCAATCCCACAAATGGGTTTGCCTTTGCCTGAGGCAGGAATAACCCAGACTGTTTTCCCCAGCATATTTTTTATGTGCACTACAGGGACTCTATCCCCTTCCACAGAGCGTAAGGTTTCTGACTGGGCAGGGCCAGCTCGATTGGCTGATCACCTAGTGTTGACCAGCCAGGTGGCTTTTGCTAAATGTGTGTCCCGGTGTTTAAATGTCCCACCCCCCATTGCTCTCAGTGTAATTTTTAATAGTCCATTGTATCATTTGATTTTCCTAGAGGCTGGTGCATGATAGGGGATGTGATACACCCACTCAATGCCGTGCTTTTTGGCCCAGGTGCCTATGAGGTTATTTCGGAAATGAGTCCCGTTCTCTGACTGAATTCTCTCTGGGGTGCCATGTTGCCACAGGACTTGTTTTTCCAGGCCCAGGATAGTGTTCTGGGCAGTAGCATGGGGCACGGGATATGTTTCCAGCCAGCTGGTGGTTGCTTCCACCATTGTGGAAAATTAACTGTATCCCAGCTAAAACCATGACACCCAGTCAAAGCCAGTACTGGTTATTCTGTCCCAAGCGCAGGACTTAGGATTTTGATTTGTTAAACTTCATATTGTTCTTGCTTGCCCACTCTTCCAGCCTATCCAGGTGTCTCTCCCTTCTGACATGTTCACCTCTCCGCCTAGTTTAGTGTCATCAGCAAAATTGTGAGAGTGCTTTCAATCCCATCACCCAGGTCATTTATGAAGACATTGAACAGCATGGGGCTCAGTATGATTCCTTGGGGGACCCTACTTCTGATAGGCTGCCAGTCTAAGTGAAAAACATTGATCACTGCCCTCTGAGTGTGGCCTGCTAGTCATTTTTCCACCCATTTTGCAGACCACCCATCCAATCTGTGTCTTGCCATTTTTGCAGGAGGAGGCTATGGTAAACAGTGTCAAACAATTTGCTGAAGTGCAGGTAAACAATATCCACTGCACTCCCCCTGGTGACAGATGTTATTTTGCTGTAAATTGTGATGGAGTTAGTCTGGCATGATTTCCCTTGGTAAATCTGTGCTGGCTTTTCCCAATCACCTCCTTCATTGGTTTGTGACAGTTCCTAGGAGGACTCATTCTATTACTTTCCCAGGGATTGAAATAAGACTAATGGGTCAGTAGTTTCCTGGGTCCTTTTTTAGCCCCTTCTTATAGTTGGGTATGACATTTTCTCCTTCCCTTCATCAGGGAAATCCCCTGATCTCTACAACTTTTCAAAGGTTATAGACAGCGGCCTTGCAACAGTATCAGCCACTTCTCTTAACACCCTGGGGTTGATTCTGTCTGGGCCCAGATTTACACGGGTTGAGCCCCTGAGAGACAAAGACAAGAGTGACCTGCAAGATGCCACAGACCACCCTTTTCTCCACTACTGGTGGGTCAACAGGTATTGCTATAGCTACTTGATCCTGTGACCTGGAAACCAGCTACACCAGTAAAGGCAGAGGCATCTGCATCGTCAGCATTATTAGTAACTAGCTTCCCTGCCCTGTTTAGTAACAGGCCCGTGTTTTCCCTGTGCTTCTGCCCACTGCTCATGTATCTGAAGAATCCTTTCCTTTCTTTGTCATCTCATCATAGCTGGTCAAGAGATAAAGCTTTATCATCCAGAGTGAGGAATTCACACACACCTCCAAGCTCCAGATTACTAGTTTTGTCTAAAGCCTGGTCTATTACCCTTTCTGTAATTTGGTGTTCTTCACTGTAAATGAAATCCAGATGTATTTGTAATTTTCTTCTAGGCAAATCAGCCCTTTGTATTAACATTAATTAATTGACTCTCACTATATCACTCTCTGACAGACTAGTTTTTCTACAAACTAATGTTGTTATGGAAGCCTAGATAATTAAATTTAGATTAAGAATTTTTGCATCCTTTATATGAATATGGTAAAAAAAGTATGCGTATGTATATATATATGCACACATGTTTTTTTTAATTCCGAAGAAAACCAATTAAGCCTGCTATATAATAAGCAATCATGCCAACAACAAATCAATTCCCATATAATTTGTATGATGCAGTACTATAAATTCTACAAGCAGGATCAATAATTGGCAATAAAATATCAAGCTATAATTCTCTAACCTCCAAGGCCAGACTACACATACTTAAGTAAAAATAGAACTTAATTTTTAGTTTACTGTCTGTACAAGCTAATTTACTGCATCAGAAAAAAAGTCAGGGGTCTGGCCATCAGTAAAATACTCCCAGAAAAACTAGTGAGCTTTTTGAGTGGGATGCAGGTAAGTATTTAATGAAATTTCAGGAATCCAAGGATATCTCACCTTGTTTATGTCACCACTACAGACTTGCACAGACCCAATGAAAAATCTGTCAATTTGCCAGACCCATGAAAAAGTGCAGATTACAGTAAGGCATTGAAAAGGTAATAGATGCCTTTGGTGAGGCAGCCACATACCATATACCACCTCTGAACACCTGAAAAAGATCTCCAGTGGAGGGCAGATTCACAAGTGAGGAACAGTTCGGAGAGTATAAATATAGAATGAGATAATCTGATCTTCAGCCTGAATTCCTGCAAGGTGGAAAATCTATTATAAATTAGTATGTCACTTTCTTTTTTCTGCGTATTTCATGAACTACCTTTCTCTAGAATCTGGAAGGACCTCCACAGGGATAAGGCACAGACCAAAACCACTGACCTTACTTCTGAAAGCCAGTGTTTTGGGGAGAAATACATACAGGAGAAAGTCCAGAGTCTAATGTAAAAGTTTGCAGTTGATAGAGATGATAGAGTTTGAGGGTAATTCCTTAGGTTCTGCATGAGCTTTCTCAGTAGGCATGGTTTGTTCCTTGAAGTTCTTGAAAAAAAAATAGTCCTCTTAAAACTACTTATATTTACATTTCACAATTTTTACTTTCTTTGTAATATTTCTAGTTCTTTCAAATAGGTGAAAAGATCAGAGTTGGTTGCTCTTCCTTAGTATCTTGAAGATAGTAAAATTTCATCTTTGAATAGACTTCTAAAATTCTGGCTAAATCAATGTGAACTGATTTTGGCTGGAGCATTACTAAGCTACTTATTAACTATTATAAGTACTTTAAAATCATGATGTTTTCTATTTTACTGGATAAGATTCACCTCTTCATTAGACAAGGATCATGCTGACAATTTGATATGAAAGATAGAATTAACGTTATTGTCACAGAGATAAGTTTCATTCAACATATCCAGAAATACTAATTTTTAAGTAACATTATCTCCATCTCTTTTGCTTGTACAGGTATCTAAATCCACAAAGCAAGTGGAAAACATTCCATAACATGGGGTGTTGTGGTTTAGCCCCAGTCAGCAACCAAGCACCACACAGCCCCTTGCTTACTCCCCCACAGTGGAATGGAGGAGAGAATCAGAAGAGTAAAAGTGAGAAGACTCGTGAGTTGACATAAAGACAGTTTAACAGGTAAAGCAAAAGCCACAAGCACAATCAAAGCAAAACAAGGAATTCATTCACTACTTCCCATGGGCAGGCAGGTGTTCAGCCACCTCCAGGAAAACAGGGCTCCATCACATGTAACAGTTACTTGGGAAGACAAATGCCATCACGCCGGACAACCCCCCCCTTCCTTCTGCTTCCCTCAGCTGAGCATGAGGTCATTGGTGTGGAATATCCTTTTGGTCAGTTGGGGTCAGCTGTCCCGGCTGTGTCCCCTCCCAGCTTCTTGTGCACCTGGCAGGGCATGGGAAGCTGAAAAAGTTCTTGACTAGTGTAAGCATGACTTATCATCAACTAAAACATCTCCACAATATCAACACTGTTTTCAGCACAAATCCAATACACAGCCCCATACTAGCTAGTGTGAAGAAAATTAACTCTATCCCCGCTGAAACCAAGACATGGAGGTACAGAAAAAGAAAGTGAATTAATAACTGGATAGAATTCCTGTTATTGACAATAGGTATAAGCACATATTCTATATATCTTTCTAACCACAGTCTAGTAGTCCAAGGTTAGCATATAGTAATAAAAATTGAAATATTATTTTCACAAATAATCTGTTAGTTTATCAAGGTTTTTTCTAGTATCACTTTTTATAGTTGATCAATTCCTTGGGTCAATGAATTCCAATAAGAAAACCCCATTCGCTCCTGAAAATTGCTGTTGATCACCATACTGTTGATATGAAATAACATTTTTCTCTGGTTTCTCAGAACAGACAGTAACAAATTAAGCATATAATATACCATGACTATTAGAAAAATTTTCAGAGGATGAAAAGTCTGCCTAAAACAGTACTGGCTATGCAATCTCCAAGTACAGGGCTAATACCTATCAGATTTCTACAGGTATAGCTCTTTTTCCACCTGCAAATTTTGTTTAAGTAAAATTTAAAGGTTTTTTTTTTTAAGCTGTCAGAGGTTACCAGATGCTTGTGTCGGAGCTATGAAACTAATTCTGACTAAGCTGCCATACTTTTGGAAATTGTGAAAGTAGACAGTGCTGAACAGCAGAGTACAAGTGCAGCAATTTTGACAGTTCCTGAAAACATCTGATTTTTTTTCACACGTGTTGATTTATGCATACACAGTAAATATAACATTTTTAGGAAATATCAGAGTTATGGCAAAATCACTACAGTTACTCATATTACCTTCTGAGGGAAAAAAATCTGGTGTCCTAGTCCAAGTAGGTAGGGATTAGGGGAGACAGGGTACAGGTGAATAAATTAAGATACAGATGATTAAATGTCCTCATCTGCCTATACACAGGAAAAAAATTCTGTCACAAAATACTCTCTGTAGTTCTTAGATACAGGCAAGTTTCTGCTCTGGCTTTTCTTTTCTCAGGCAGGGGTGAGATTTTTTGCAAAGCTTTTGAATTTCGAGCCACTCTTTAATATACTTTAAGGCCAACAGAAAGACCCAGATAGCAGAGACACAGCAGTTGCACATCAAGGGCACAGAGCACCTCTGATGATGACGGTTTAAGATAGGGGAGTGATGGTCTCAATACAATTCAGGGCACATTGTCTGTCATTGACTGGTGCAAATGTCTGTGGCACAGAGGAGGTCTCTGGCAGGGATGATACCTCTGTCCAGGTCTGGGGCTAAAGAGAGAGTTGGTGACTCTCCTGGGACCAGGGCAGCAGGGGCATCTCCTGTGCCTTGGTCACAGCCCTGAGTCAGCAGTTAAAGGAACTGCAGGAGGAGGTGAGCAACAGCATGGGTTCCTGATAACAGGAAAATGCAAATATCATACTCGTCTTTAGGAAGAGCAAGATGTAGGATCCAGGTAACTGCAGTCATCCAGATTTCAGTCTCTGGGAAGGTTATAGAGTGAATCCTCTTAGAAGCCACTTCTACAAACATAAAGGACGAGAAGATGGTTAGGAAAGGCCAACATGGGTTCAACAAGAATAAATCATGTCTGACTAACCTGGTTGCCTTATATGATTACTGGCTTTTTGGACAAGAGAAGCGCAGTGGATTCTGTATACCTTTACATCAGTAACATCTTTGAGACAGTCTTCTGTAGGCTCCTTATCAACAAATTGGCAAGACACTGACTGGATAACTGGATGATAAAAGTGGGAACCCTGGGTTGCTTGCTGGTCTTAAAGTGTTGTGATCAGTGGTGCAAAGTCCAGCTAGCAGCCAGTAACTAGTAGGATCCCTCAGAGATCCATGTTGGGGTCAATACAGTTTAATGTCTTCATTAACTACCTGGGGTGGAGGTCACACTCAGCAAATTTGCAGATGGCACTAAACTGGCATCACTCCATCCTTGACCCTTTCACCTGAAATGTTATCAATGGCTAGAAAACTGCTAATAACACTGCTCATAGAACATTTAACAAAAAGATCATAATAAATGAAAAGGCAAAGCAATAATAACTGTTTTGGATATCCTTTTACATTCATGTTGCACCTGTTTAACATTAATGCCTAGTAGCGTTCTAGTTACAACTGGAAGAAGAATCCTTAAAATATTTAACTATTCCAATTCCTTAACTCAAAGATTGAAAAGACTCCCAGACTTTTTCATAATAGTCACTTTATTTGACAAATACAGGAAAATAATGACTGGAAATTCCTGATTTAATTTTTTTTTTCCTTTAAGATGAGATTCAAGAGTAACTGTTTTTTCCTTTACAGTTACAAGTTTTTTTGAGATTCCTTCTACAGGAGATTAAAAGAATAACTTTATTTTTTTGCTTTTCTTGATCACCATTAAGAAAAAAATTGTTCCTAGTCAATAGCTTAGTAGTTTCTAAGGACAACAGGCAAGAAGGAGCTAAACTCATTGATAAGCAGAAATCATCTATGACTACAGATGTTCACAGCCAGTTGGCAGACAGACAGATTTTGTTATTCTAGGTCTGAATATCAGTACTGACAAGTGAAACTGGATGTTGAAATCTCTTGTCCTGTACACTGAGTAATAAATAGGACAGTAGGAATGTTGCTTTACCGATTATCATATTGGACTAAATATAAAACTGATAAAGCAAATGAAATATTTTTTTTTAACAATTATTATTGCTAGGGATGTGACTAGTGCTCTGTCCAAGCAGACTAATAAGGAACAGTAGCCTAAGAATGTAATTTAGAAGAGAAGAAATTAAAACAGTGTGCTTGACAAAGAACATATAGAGTCCAGAACATTTCGGGAACAACTGCTGGCTGATCTATTGATTTTCCTGAAGGATGGACCCAGTGAAATTAAGACTACAGCCATAACTCCTATTTTAGCTCCTGAATATGAAAACAATGCAATAGAGACACTGGATATAGACAAATAACTAGCCCATCCCTTCAGAATAAATGAAATGGATATTACTTCACTTTATTTGCAGAAGACTTATCAAGCTAGCGCAGCTGCAGCAAGATCTCATACCTGCATCTCTGAAAGACATGTTCCTCGGTCACGTCTGAGAAATGTTCCAGAGGCTTATGCTAAAAGAATGTTCCATTTGCTCTGCTTGGCTTATATAAGTCTACACCAGTAAATTTCATAGGACACAAATCTGTCCAAAACAATCATTATTTGTTTTGTTAATGTTATGAAAATGTCAGTGTTCAAAAAGCCTGAAGCATCTCAGAAATTCCAAAAAATACTAATACTACTTCCCCTGTATCTACATAGATAAAGAGCTGCTTTAAGTCAATGCCTTATCCAGAGATCTAGTGGATATTCATGAAGCTGAAGAAGAGCATAGCTTATACAGCATGTGCAGTGGAGGCACAGTGGGTATCTTAGAATCTCTAGTGATGATGGAGATACCCCACTGGAGAAAGACAAAATAACACTTTGTTAGTGTAGGTTAGTGTTAGTGAGGTTGGAGAAATAGCTACAGAAGCAAATAGCTACAGAAATAAGGGTAGGTTTGTTTTTTGATTGACAGTTCACATCTGTAGGAATAACTTGGAAAAACTTCTACCTTACAGTAATTCAATATCCATTTTGAAAAGCATTGCAAGGTCGTTTATATGACAAAAATTGTTTAACTGCAGAATATTACTGGCAGTTAATAATAAAGAGGTAAAAAGGTAATAAACAAGTGTAAAGGTGCTTTCAGTAGGCATCAAATGTGCAGTGAATGGATAATAATCAGGTATAATTTGTTAGGTTGAGGATCAGACATGCAATGGATACTACATATGATGAATGGATGTCTGACGTGTGCGTGAGCAATATTTGATTGGAAGATCAATGTATATGTTTTAACAATTATGGATGTGGAAATAGAAAATAAAACAAGGATAGTTCCTAGTTTCACCATTATTACCCAAATAGAATAGCTATGCTTGAAATACCATTAGTATAAAGTTAACAATATGAAAACAATACCAATGACCTCAAAACATATACTCCATGGGTGAATCTCTAACTCTGATGCAGCCAATGAAGAAACTCCTGCTACCTTCCACAAAGCTGAGATTCCATCTCCTACATTTATTTGCAGTCCTACCTTCCTAGCAGTTGTCAGAATGCACCTGTTTGGTACCAGTTCCTGTTCTCATTCCAGATAGTGCAGGCAAGGGAGAAAAGCTTGTGTTGTTGCAATATGATTTTAGCAAGCCACGGCATATAATGCCCAGTGACTTTCAGATTGCAGACTGAGACTGACCACTGTCAGACTGGAGAAAAAAAATCTTTGTTTCTATGTGATCTTAATAGATCTGATGCAATAACCACTAAGAAACAACACGGACTGAGCACAACAGAAATATAGGTAAACAATGCTGTACTGGATATAGTCCATGCAAAACCTTGTCCTAGAGGAAACAATTTTGAAGGAGATAATTCTACTGAAAAAAGTTAAAACACAACTGTGAACAGCCGTGAGTACATTCTCATTCACCCACCCACATTAAATATTTACAGCTGTTATAAATTGTTTAGACTATGACCTTGCAGCTTGCTATCAGATTTGCATTTTAGTAATGATATTTATAGGACATTTTATTAAAGATATTAAAACTTTTAACAGCCAAGTGTGGAGAATGCATCTGCAAAAATGACATAGCGTTAAACAGAGCATTGTAAACATGTACTAGAAATCCATTAATAAAGGGCATTGGTATCTGTTTAAATTAAGCATCTTTCACTATTGGTGGCAAAGGTTTAAAGCCAACACTAATAAGAAGAGCTAAACTATTGGCCTCATCAGTTGCTTGACTAAGCTGTCATAAAATGAATTTCATGACCTCACTGGCTAGCTGTTTACAAAACACATCTTTACAGCAACATAATCCATAGTGCTCATGCTATTGATGAAATTATTGGTACTAATGGAATCTTTAGTCTAAGCAATAGAGGACCTAATAGTAACAGCCTGTGAGAAGTTACACATAAACCCGTGGAGATTATTTTATCTTTATACCTGCAAAACTGACTTGGTAGAAACTGAAAAAAAGTCATGTGTAAGTGGAGTTTCAACATGAAACTGATCCTGCAAGGTGATGCAGACTACTGAATCTGACACTACTTTAGAATTTCTTTGCAGGATTGGGATTGTACAATGAAAAGATACTGTTTTAAGGTGAATATTCTGAAATACACTAGAAGAGCTGGATTTCCCAGCACAATAGGAAATACCTAACAATAAGGCACTGCCAACACCAAGTATTGCAACATCTAAGGCTTTTTGTCTCTCTAGTTTGTAAACTGTTAGTAGAAAGCTTATGAAAAGTTCTGACTGGTTATTAATCTGTGGCCTATTTCCTGCATAATCTGTAAGGAATGTGATGCTCTTGAACACCTTTAATGTACCCCAAGTGTCTCATTCATGCCTTTCTGTCAGTTTCCTAGTAATAGAAATAAAACACCAAGTGCCTGATTTTCTGAAATGCAAGCCATATACCTATGTAACTACATTCCAAAGCAGCTGCAGATGCCTAATGGTTCAGAGAAATCAGATTCTACTTGTTTTCAGCCCTCCTAGCTAAAGAGAAAGTACTGCTTAGGTCCTTTTTTTCCACTCAGTGAATTAACATTAACCCAAAGGTTAGTCATTGTTTTTTGGCTATCATGAATATTTAGTCATCTCTGCTATAATGTCTTGGTTAACAGCTCATATAGATTCTCCATTATAACAAACAGACATTATTTTCCCTCTTGTCCCACTCAATAAATCTGTCCACTCCCCAGCAAATATGTCTTGGCAGCAGTCCAATCATGGGAGTCACTAACAAGATGGTACACCAAATCACTTTTTAATACAATAATCACATCTCGGCCTGGCAGTCAATCACCTATCATTCTCCCCAAATGAACAAACAAAACTGCAGGAGAAAATACTCCTGGGCACCAGCTTGCACTAAAACGGTGGCAACAGCTGGTCCAGCAGATGCTTCTCATGTGATTCAACACCTGTGCTTTTGCATTTCTGCAGTAGGCCATGTTAATAGATATTTTTTCCTTTTCTTTTCAAAATCCTGAAATATTCCTTCCTTAAATTAAATGCAGCTAGAGATTTAGAAGAACACTATGACTGTTGCTTGAAGGAAAACCTCTAACTGTAGAAAAGAGCCTGAGAGAGTCTTAAAAGTCTCTATTAGTATAATCTCTGTACTTCTTAATTTATGTGTGATATAGATTTGAGACATCGTAGTCCTCCTGGTATCTTGTAAGATCGAAACACATATGGCAAAGAAATGTAATTAACCAGAGTGTTAGGCTGAGCTAATATAGATGAGATAGGTACATATATGTATTTTTAAAATTAAAACTCTTAAGAGCTTTTGTTTGGTAAGTACACACTTCATTATTAGTATAAAAAAATTCTTAATTCCTGAATAGAACAGTGTTTTTTGTTATCTTATATACATGTTAAAAATGTAGGCCAATGACCAAATTTTCTATTAGTTTATTAGACCTGTCTGTCTAGATACATACAAAAAGTATGCGCATCTAGAAATCCTTTATCCTTAAATAGTTTTGTAAATCTTAATACCACATGGAAACATTTAGTCATGACTAACAAATCCACCCGTTTGGAAATATAATGATTTCAGAACGTACATTTCAGGAGTTGGAGTCTGTGATCCTTGTCTGTCCTTACAACTCAGGATATTCTATGATTCTACATTCCATGTACTTAAATCTGCCAGAAAAAAAAGGAAATACAGATAATCATGGTCTTCAGTTCATCAGAACTGCCTCCCATGAGGGGATGCCAGGAGACAAGAACGTTGTATAACCTCACCCGTTCATATTAGAACTGCCTCTTTGCTTGCTACCATCTCTGTTCCAGATGAGTACTCCTGCTCCTATCTCTCATGGACCCTTGCAAGCTTATATGTTTCATCAGTGTTATGGAAAGCACTTGCTAGGGGATTTCTTAAGATGGAGATCAGACTGAGCAAAGTGAAGATCACAAAGGAACAGTTCCTGGAATTGTCAATTTCCTAGAACTGAGCTTTTGCTTTTTCCTTTTATTTGTGTTTTTCCTTTATACAAAATTCTCACATCCTGTGAAAATACTGACAGCACAGAGCTTGGTGGGGCATTTATAACTTAGCCTGGGTGTTGGTAAAGTGTGGAGGCTTTTTCTATTTCTAAATAATGTCTAAACTCTGTTGCTCTCTGAAGTGCTAAATCAGAATCACAGTAAGAAGTGACCTGGCAGCCAAAAGGATTTAGTGCTCATTTGGCATTTTCAGTGTTTATAGCAAAACAGGACGATTGCTGAGTGAAAATAGAAAGTTGAAACTGAGGTTTGAAATGCCATTTCATATTGCTTTCATTCTAATTCCTGGGATGAAATTCAAACTGTTTACATTAATGAAAAGAACTCAATGAATCATATAAAATAAGACTTTTTAAAATACGTCTTGTTTTGTTGGTGTTTTTTTAAATAATATTAAGAGTTATTGTCAATAGCAACTTTACTTATTTTTCTGAAATGGTATAATTTATAAAGAACCTATTTTGCAGGTAGAAGACAATTATTTCCGATACTCATCAGGTAATACTCTTATAAAGAAACTATCTCAGAAGGGTGATACTTTTGAGAAAGAGTTAAAAGTATATTGAAAATGCAAAGAAAATGGAATCTTTCAGAACAGAAATATCTTGACATAGAGTGAAATTAAACGTCTTTCTGAAGTTCTTAATGTTAACTTCCACCTATTTATGAGAATATAGTACATCACAGCTGAAAAATATAACTAAGGTGTCTGGGAAACTGCAGAGCATTTTTAATAGTGATGAGGCCCTAAAGTATGTTAAGAATGTCCATTATGTATTTGAAGACTTCTGCTTTGAAAATATATAAACACAATCTGTGACAGAAGCTCTGCCTCAAGTATTTCCTTCCTATTTTTTCATAGACAAAGGCAGAGTGATTGTTAATCACTATCTAGACATTAGATGACCTCTCTCTTCTAGGAAGTGACTTGTTAGTTCTCGCATTTCTTGCTCTTATTGTTAAAATAGGTAACAAAACATATGAAACAATTAGCCATGAAAAGATGTGTGTCAAAGGAGACATGGGCAGCTCAGTCATGTGACTAAAGCATATATTAGCACTTAGAAAAAGCAAGGATAGCAAAGGTAAGGAAGGAAAATAATTTCAAAACATTGTCATAAAGTGCTTCTCATGCATTTATATAGGAAATTATAATTCCAAAAGTCAGCTTTTGCCAATGGTTTTCACATTCTGCTGTAAAATGCTTTTTCTAATATTTAGAAGTAGCAGTGACTGGTAGAGGCCCACTTTGAATGGCAGAAGTATATGTTGTTTCACATCAAATAAGTTGACTACGTAGTTAATTACCTAAAGAAGTTGCAATATCAATAATTTCCGATGTGATACTAATAGGAAAACCTAAATTAAGAAATGTCTATCTTTTCACGTTTGTCCATCAGATAAGCCTAAATATACACTAAGTTTATAAACCGAAAACCTAATTCCCTATGAAAGCTTTTTTTTCTTATAAAAGCGTAACGATTATGGTAAAATCCTGAACAACATCAAAAATAAACCTGTTCTTAAACCCACCACAGCACCCCAGTTACAACATTATTCAATCATCTAAAAATGCATTAGCTACTAGAAGAATTTTCAGAAGTGCTTAAGGAGGTGCCAGGTGCTTAATATATTTTTTCTGTAATATCACTAAGTACCTATCTGAATTTTAAATAAGTACTTTTAGGCCTGACTTGAAGGCTCAGATCATCAAGGGACTTAAGCATCTAAATCAATGGAACTCTTAAATTACTTAAATACTTTGGAAATATTTTCCCTACACTCTCATTAATTGTTAGTGATACTGGAACTCAATTTGGATAACTGTAAAAGAAACTAACTTTGCAGGTTTACTGAAAATGAAAGTCGAACAGTTGTCGGCAAAGCTGGACAGGCAGAATCACTAGGGACTCCTAGAAAACTAGGCCTTTTCTTTTTTTTCAAGAATTGACTCCTTACTGTTAAAAACAGGTTACAGGACTAAAATACTAAAGTCAGACTTCTCTGGATTTATGTCCTGAACACTAAATGAAAATGTGAATCAGGGACAATTTATTAAATTCTTTGCCTTACCATGCTTATTCATAAGATATAGTCAAATAACTCATTTTAGATTACTTATGATGGGTATAGTAATTGTGCTTAATTTTCAGTCAACAGGAGTAAATTACCTCCTTTGCATTTATATGATAAAGAAAAAAAAGTATATTAATGGTTCCTCAGAGTGGGGTAAAACACACTCCAATTCAGAAGGCCAGAAAAATCTCTATGAACTTTTAAAGACTTCAAATTAGATTGCAGCTGCTGTCAGAGGTGCTTTGTGGAGACCAGCTATAGCAGCAAAACATAGCCAACAGAGAAGTTGATGAAGGAGAGGGAGCTCAATATGTAGCTGTTACTGCTTTGAGAGTACAGCATACCCCTGGCTATCTTACGTCAGGACTATTTTGAAGACTTTTACTGACATAGCTATATTGGTCACAGATGGATCATTCCATGATCTCTGTAGAGCATAATTTGTGCTGTGAGAAGCTGCTGGCATATATTAAGATATGTAGTCAGACTGATGATGTCTTTCATTTTGACTGTGAGTGTTTCACTGCATTGATATAAAATGCAGCTTTCTTAATTGTATCATACCTTGAACTCTCAGAATTCCTTTAAAAAAAGTAATCTTATATGAGTATAACTCATTTTTTCCTACTTGTTCCTGTTATGGTTAAATTAAAAATTATCGAGAAGGGAAATTACTGATCCATTTCCTCTATTTTACATTATTTTAGGTACATTATGTCATTATAAAACAATTTTTAAAAATTGAAGTAAAAATGTCATAATTATCATATGGAAAAATAGAATTTATGATTACAGCATAGGTTGACATTGGCTGGAGAAGATGACTTGGGATTCAGTGGTTCAGTAACAAGAAAAGAAAAACGCAGAGATTTTAGACTCAAAAAAACATATTTTCTTTATCAGAACATCAGCCATGCGACTCATGCCTAACAAGCTGCATCAGAATCACATGTATCCACTAACACAGTGGCCTGGCACTGGATCTCACCGTTCTTTTGTACTTCTGTAGTGTAGATTTCTGCCTTTTAAATAAAAGAAGGTTAGGAGGGTGTATCTACACAACAAGCACATTTTGAAACAGTTACATGGTGTGCGATTTCTGTCTCTCACTAAACATGACCAATTAATGCTCCAAAAATCTCTGCATTATCCCCTTCTTGAATGCAGCTATCAAGCGTCATAATTGGATCTGTAAAGGTTAATAAAGCAAAAATACTGCCCAAAGATGAAAATTACCAAATAACATACACCATTTAGGAAGAGTTTAGGAAAGAGCAATGACAATTATTAGAGGTTTAGAAAACATGCTCTGTGAGGACCAGATTTTTAAAAAAATCCTAAAAAAATAGAAAGTGTAGAGGTGGAAGTGAAAGATGAAAAGTGGTCAGTCTACAAATACATCACAAACAATAAGGGTACAGTTTCTTTTTCATATCACGTTAGACAGAATAAGAAGTTGCAATAACATGGAATCATGTCTGAAATTCAGATTATAAAATAAAACTTCCTAACAGTGAAAATAAACTAGATTGTACGGACTTCCCATGAACTGCCATCATATCATTCTTTAAAAATTTGAACTATCCACAAAAGACTTCATTCTGTCATTCTAAGAAACTGACACTTGAAATTCTTAAATGCAAACTTACATTAACATTTTGAAAACCAACCAAGTGAAAAGATAGGTTGATGTATTCTCCCCAGTCTGGCAGAAGCTGCTATTGGCTTTCAGATGCAGAGGCCAACATGTGCTCATGTGGGTCTTTCTGCTGCTTGTTCAATTAGATTTGATCTTCAGATAGCTTCAGAGAAGCTGCGTGCACCAATTTTTGGGTTGATTTAGGTGACCTAGCTCATGTAAGAATTTCCTTTGACAAGCATAGGCTTGCCTGTTCAGCTTCTGTAGATTTTCATTACAGGTGCCATGTTCTCATTAACCACTTCTATTCATAATGCCAAATACCTTGTTCCACTGTTTGAGCTATTCTTCCATTGGGATGTGGCAGATTCAAAACTGAAGCCAGAATGGTGTATATCTGTTTCCTGGAGAAGCTGCTAACTCTTACACAGCTTCACAGGAAAAGGCAGTAAGCAAAATTCACAGAAGTACTTCAAAACTGAAATGCTGTGTACTATAATAGCTAAATCTTGGGAACCTGGTTAATTAAGAGGCCTGTGCTAAATATCTAAATTCTTTCTAGATGGGTGGGTGAGGCTGAGCAGCCTCAGAATGGGATCCACAACAAGCGGCTGGCTGAACAGGGGATACCTGTTCATGAACTGGAAACACTGTTCTGCTTATCAGTTCATTCACAAAAATCTCAGATATTTCCAGCATAAAACTGCATTCCATATAATAACAATGCCCCTATTTTACAACAGAGCAATATTTCAGATAGTTTTTCTTTAGCTTAGAGAAAATTTCATACAGCTGTCCTGTCTGACCCATTGGTAGGCTTTTATAATTTCTATTAGCTGTTCAGAACACAGGTAAACATTGGTTAGTGAAAAGACTATTACACTTGATATTCATTAAATTAGAGGTGGACACTGATTTAATTTCTATGGCAGTTGCAGGAAAAAAAATATAGAGAAAGAAAAGCTTTTTTTACGTTCCTGCTTACAGCTCCCTGTCATTAGCCTTTCCTGCTCCTGTACCTCTGAGTCACAGACGCAGTCTGACCCAGGTTTTGCGTAGGCAGAGCGTTAAAAAAAGCCCTGTGTGTTGAAAAAGGGTAGCATTCAGGGTATGGATCTGAGCCAGAAGATTAACAACAAACTAACTCCCAAACCTGATCTCTCCAGTGTCAGTCTGCTAAGGCTCTGGAAATTTACTTCAGTTTGTGAACTTCCACAGTAATGCCCCAGTTCCTCTCTGCTATCAAGAAAGGAAGATGTGTTTTCCCACTATCTTCAGTTGTTCATGAAGCTACCTAATTCTCTAACATTAATCTTTTGGCATAATTTTCAGTGTATGATTTTAAAGCAAATTGATTTTTTTTTAATTGAAACAATACTCTCTTGCATTGACCTGCAGGTTCCAGAAACTTAAGATCCAGTAAATAAATCCAGCTTTTTAAAACACGGCAGTTTTTGTTTAGGAGAAATCTGAACAACTTTGGCCTCCATGTTTCCAAACATTCTGAGCTTTCTTCAATTCAGAGTTTTGAACCTGAGCAATTTTTCCCTTTAATAGCTGCTCCATGCTGCTCTGCCATAAGAAACTGAAAGATCAACCTGCCTCATATAGTTATATTCACTCTGTTTCTATTAAGATGGCAAGGACGAAAAGTGTATGTGCTTGCAAAACAATAGGGACCAAAGATCAGGAGATAGAAGATAGACCATTGAATCTGAAACAAAGATGATAAGCAAATGATAAGATAGTAAAATTGCAGAAAGTGGGTTTGAAGAGAAAGAAATATGAAGAAAAGGAAAAACTGTGAGTCAAAAGCCAGTGGTGCATGTTAGAATTGACTGCTGGACTTTTCAAGAAAAGAATTAAATGACGTGCAAGTGTGTGAAGTTTGTCTAAACAAGGACATAAAATGAAAATATGCAATTCTAGTATATAAGCAATTAGTCACTAATACATATATACACACGAGGATCAGTGAAATGTATATTGGATTTATAGTTGAAATCAAGATCAAAGCTCTTAAAAGGCATGACAGAGGAATCACTTGATGACATTTTATGACCTATATTATTCAAGAAGTCAAATTAAATTATTATAATGTTCTTCTCTTATCCAAAGACCTGAAATGAATATAATATTTAAAGATTCCTTCTCCTCACTTGTTTACAAGGCTGCTGGTATGCATGTGTTATACCTCTGATTCTGGAAACTGGGAGAAGACATCAGAAGATGTTGATTTTTCTGTATTTTCTCTAAAACTCTTTCCTTAAGCATCTTCCCAGGGAACAGCTGGAATACTAATCAGGATAGACCTTCTGCTAGACCTGTTTTTAATTTTCTATGTTATTTTTTACCCTTTTTCATTTGTCATGATGCCAAGTTGCAAAACTTTAACATACAAGTTGAAGAGCATAGGTCAGCTACTAATTCCAGTGTCTACCATTCCTGCTCACTTGCCTTCCATTTTCTAATTGTCCGGTGTACACTAGTACAGTGGCCAGTAGTACAGAGCAAGAGTTGGCCATGATGTCAATACCAACCTTATAGGGATGATGATATATTTTATTTAAAAAAAAAAAAAAAAAAGAGTCATAAAAAGCTGGGAAGATGCAACTGAGTAGGATTCCTATGTTGGGCACACTATTGACTGGGACATAACAGATTTTGAACAGCTTTGTTCATGCAGTATGTTGGCATTTGGGTTGGTTTTCAGAATAAAATCGGAGAGATCACCTTATGTTAGATAAGAAGGAATAGGTTGTGTCATGCTGTCCATGAAAAATACATAAGCAATATTTTAAAAATCTAAATGCAACAAATTTTCACATGAGATCCGGTTGCTTTGAAAAACATATGGAAAATATTTCTGTAAAGTCTGAGGAGGACATTGAAGAACAGAAGGGCCATTGGTAATACATTAGAAAGCAAAAGAAAATGAGACTTATTTTTCTGAGAAAAAAGAACCTGATTGTGATTAATTTTCTGTGATTTTTATAGCCTTAAATGCCTGTTTTAGTCATCCAAGCCTGGCATATCTGAAAAGATTAGGAACAATGAGCCAAAGATGATATGATTAAGACCTTCCCAAATACTGCAAGACTTTACTTCTTTTGGTGTGAAGTTTGACCAAGAACATGGATTTTTTTCCTCATAAAATGAAGAAAAACAGGCATCTGTGTTGATAAGACAGATTAAAAACTCTGTAAATAAAATATGCATGCAAAATACATGTAAAACATGCCTGGAAAGAGCTTAAATTTCTGTATGTTATTTTCCTGTGTTTCAGGATCCTGGAAGGGAGGATCTCTGGAGGGGAATCTGGCTTCCATCCCAATCAGGTGCTCTCCTGAGATGCAAAAGCAATGGGTTTTAAGATTTCTAGGCCAAGCAGAACATAAGAGCCATACTTCTTGGACAAAGCATTTCATTAGTCAGTCTAATAGACAACTTTTTATCTTTCAGGAGCAGATTTTTGGAAGGAACCTAGTTGTATCAGTGTGTGTTAGGTATATTGCTAATGTTCCACCTGTACCAGCAATTGAAACATCAAATCTGAGATATCTGCAAAACTTCTCATAGGACCATGACCAATACAGAGAACTGACAACTTTGACCGTACTGTGCTTCTGTGACTTCTGATCCATCCACACACCCCTCATATACTAACAACTTCAGATTACCTTGACTGCTTATTACTCTTGATTCAGTTATTGCTTTTTTATTTCCAGTACAACGATAAGAAACATGCATTTATTACAATAAAATGACAATGTCTTGCCTAAGCAGCAGTGTGATTTATTTTTGTTGTTCATAACTTGAATTGCCAGACTGATACGTAATTAAAATGTGCAGCTTGCTGTAAAGCACAGTTCTGCCATTCTAGACGAAAAACTATCAGTTGTTACAATTACCAGACAACAAAATTTGTATCAAATACTTAGATTAATCAAGAATTAAAAATAAGCAAAACAAAGAAAATAAAAAACCCTGATATGGCTGCCTTTAGAATTATAAAATCGCATAGGGGGTTGGGTTTTAGTCAATTAATTTACTGCTTAAATGAACAAACAAAAAAAAGAAAAAAGTTAGGCAACTGGGATATAGGGGAAAGTGCAAGTTATCTAAATTCACAGTTACCAGAATATGATAGATTGACGACAGCAAATCCACTTGCTGGATGCCACTCTACAGTAGTGCTGTGATAGTAAAGTGTAACTGTAAAATTTCATGCTGACATACGCATTTATGTCTACATGTAAAATTATAATTTGGCTGAGCCATGTGCAAATCTGAACTGTTCATTTTGTGGAAATTCAGCAGCATTCAACACTTATCAGTCAGCTGAAGTTTGTTGGGCAACCCACAGCTTTTTACTTTTTCCTAGGTTTTCCCTTTCTGTTTTAGAGCTTATCCACTTTGTTACTCCTTCATTGCTCGTCAAGTTATTTATTCCTGAACCTGTTTAGAAAGCCAACCATACCACTGTAATCTACAGGAGTGTGTCTATCTGGTGAAATGGCACATTTTCCAGAAGATAATTAAACTATTTTTAAAAAGCAGTATTAAAAGAATGTCAGTAAAAAGTCTCTGTCTGAATGCTTGAGCACTGCACAACTAAACACTACTTCATGATGCTGCTTTTAAGTCTAAAGAGCTGGAATTATGATGGAATGACACACTTCCAGAAGCAAATTAGCAAATGAGGAATCTTGGCATTCACCTTGCTAATCACTGTTAATTTTCTCAAGGAAAAAAAAAGCAGATCTTTATGTAAAGGATCTTGAAGTAAAGGTAAATTACTTTAAAGCTGGAACCACTAGAGTATGATTAAAGTGAAAGACTTAGATAAAAGGCAAACTGAGGAGCAAAATACCAAAATGAATAGGTAGCAAAAATCAAGTGTTTTACTAGAGTATGGAACACTATGTAGGTTAAAAGAGCAAGTGAGACAAACATGAGAGCAATAAATGTGTCTGTGACCACAGAGACAAGTAAGGATTTGATCTGGAGTTGGAAACTTCCCAAGAAAATCAGGGACCTGAAGTGACACTCTGTCCCCACACAATTTTATTCATAAGAGTGTTTATGCTAATTATGAAATTCATTGTGCTTATAGCCACACTATGCCTAATTTTATAAGTCTACAAAATCTAAAACCAGCATCAATGATATATAAACAAATTATTCTTTCTCACATTAGCTAATGCAACCTATAGCTTGTGATATAGCTCAGCAATTTTATTTAATAAACTCCATAATTCTTCAAGTAATTAACCTTTAAAAACCTATGTCTGGCATGAGTCTTTGTAGCATTTTACCTCAAGTAAATACTTGTGCCTAAACTGTACCTTCCAAATGAGCTAACCCTGGCAAAACTAGTAGATTCTTAAATATGCCATTGTGCTTGAGTCCTGTGGAAATCTTTTGTGTTTGTCTTACTTCATTAGTTCTTTTTCCCCATGATTATTACAGAAATAGAAAGATGGCAGGTGAATTTAGAGATTAATCCATTAGACTGTACATGCTTCCATTTCAAAGTTTGTTAATTTTCTTTCTCCTTTGTCAGTTTTAATTTGTCACTAAAAGCAAAATGAAATAATTGTACCAGAGTCTAAGTCTTGTTGCACAGTCAAGGTTTTAGTGCAGGTATAAAATTGGGTTTTGGATTCAGCTGACACTGGTCAAATGATTACATAGTAACACATGTTGAGACAAGACTCCCAACATGTCAAATTAAATCAAAATCAAAATTAGTTCAAGCACAGTTTAGCATTTATGCACACTGGTAACATATCTTGTAAAATATCTATAAAGCTACTGTTTGCAAAATATTAGAATACAGTGTAATCATTGCCTTTGAAAACCAATGGCAAGGAATTATAAACAATGAAATTATTTAGACTTAGACTTTGAAATACCTTCTCCTAGTAAGTCACTACATCCTTTAAAATGGGACTTTACAAAACACCTGTCTGTCACATTAATATTCTATGCAATGATTAGGCACCAACACTATCAAAGTCATTCTAACCTTTCAGAACTCTCTTTGGCTAGTTTCCCACATTAGTCATAAAAACAGTACAAAGCCTACTTCCACACAGCCTTTTACAGCTATTAAAGCAAATTAGAGCATTTAATTCACACTCTGACATCCTTACAGAAGAGAGTGCAAGCAGAGGCATTCTCAAGGCTTTTGTAGAGGGTCATGAGATTGAACTCCAAGGCTAATCCGTATGCATAATGAAAATAATATCTTCCTTTCTGAAAATAGTTGTGAAAACAAAAGGATCACATATTCATATGAGTATCTGAAAATAAATGGCAAGACTCTCATACTAAATTGTATTGCTCTAAGTCTTACTGCTGCAGAGACAGATTTTGAAATGCATTTAAACATGAAGACAAGGAGATTAAACCCTAATAAGACCTTCTACTGAGATGTCTAACCTTGACAGAAAACAGCAGGAATTAATTTTTTACTTGTTTCGGACTCTTCAATAATGTTATTCAGACCTCTTACATATAGAATAATCACATTGGCATTAGTAAGTTTACCTTTATGTGTATGAGTTACAAAATTAAAAGCTGTTGAATCAAGATTTTGATTACTACCATGTAACTGATTTTAAGATTAATTACATACACACAGAATACACACACAGATTGAAAAAGACCTTTAAGATCATCGAGTCCAACGATAAACCTAACACTGCCAGTTTACGACTAAACCATGTTCTTAAGCACCACATCCAAACACCTTTTAACTACCTCCAGGGATGGTGACTCCACCACTTCCCTGGCAGCCTGTTCCAATCCATCACAACCGTTTCTGTGAAGTAATATGTCTTAATATCCAACCTAAACCTCCCCTGGCACAACTGGAGGCCATTTCATTCTGTCACTCAATACTTCGAGAAGAGGCCAAAGTCCACCTTGCTACAACCTCCTTTCAGGTAGTTGTAGAAAGTGATAAGGTCTCCCCTCAGCCTCCTCTTCTCCAGTCTAAACAGCCTCAGTTCCCTCAGCCGCTCCTCATAAGACTTGCTCTTGATGTTACAACAAAACTGGCCCCAATACTGGCCACCAACTGGACTTAACTCAGTTTACCACTACTCTTTGGGCCTGGCCATCCAGCCAGTTTTTCACCTAACTGTTAAGACTGTGATAAAATTCCCAGTGTCTTAAATGGAATCAAAGCTGAGTCTACAAATGAAAACACAATGTTTGCTCTAAAAAAGGCAACAGTTCATGATTAAAAATATTTGCCTTACTTATGAGCTGTCAAAATTAAGTTAAATGTATTGCTCCTGCTAGCTTAGGCTCTCTGGGTCACCTTCAATTCATGCATCTGTGTATGTTGTGTGATAATGCTGTTTCATGAGAAAATTCTGCCACATAGCATCTGATGCACTGCATGGTGGCTTAACTGTTCTGTAGCTATTTGCCAGTTGGTGCTTTACCACTGAATTCACTGGAAGCCAACACAAGTAAGGAAAAATATGTGTCTAACTTTATCCTCAGATCTTCTTACTGTTTTAGTGATAATGGACCATTCTGTTGCTGAATACAGAAAAATATTATTCCTATCTATAATATAACACTTTATATAAAGTAGGTCACTATCAAACCCACTCAAAAAAGTAAGAAGACAAAGGCACAAATACTTGAAGTGACTGATTCCAAATTATTCAGGCAGCCCATAGAAAAAAGCAAATAGGGGAACTCATACTATTGTAAAGTGTCAGGTCAGCAGCTTCAAAAGCCAAACCTTTGACAATCTGAAGGCAAAAAAAAAAAAATGTTGCCAGTTGTTTGAGAAGTTAAAATATGTGGTGGTTCCAGCATTTTGATACAGAGATTAAAGGATGCTCCTTTCAGGCCATCTGAACTCTGGTCCTTTCCCATCATACACACCACCAAGACCTCTAGATGTATCCAAAGTACATAAGATATTAAGCTAAGGGTTAGATGAAATTCACGGTTTGGTATTACTCAATCATTTTTGCCATTAGAAACTCCAGATATAACAGAAGTAAAATGTTCAAGGGAAAAATATATTTTCAAGGGAAAGTATAATCTCACTGAGTTTTCTTTTGGGAAGATTTCCACATGCACATAGTCCACAGAGTGGATTCTTTTTTCACCTGATTTACTACAGTCTTTGTAGGTGAATCAGTATGTTACATTTCCCTGCTGTGAGTAGTGATAATAAATAGGTTAAACAACTATAATGAACGATAATAAAATCAGAATGACAACAGATCATTTAAAAAAAACCACAACAGTAATCACTGGTTCCTAGTTGTGTGTTTTTTTGTTAAGACCCATCAAATTAATTTTTGTAATCAACATACATTAGGTGAATCATATTGTATGGTTTTGTTGTTTGACAGAAGTTTTCTCCTTCTATTTCATGTATATACTCTTTCTCTCCACTGCATTCCAGAGGCTATACAGTGACTTGAAATCAGTTAGCTACACCTCTGAGTCACAAGGCAAAATGAGATATTTAGTTGCATAGCAAATAAAAATGCTCAGTTAAGGGCTATTATTCTGAAATAATATCTATATACATATACGCTATATTTATTTTGCTAGCGACACACTAAAACAAGATTTCTCTCTACAAGACTATCCTTTATGAAAAATGCTACTTTAGAACAGTACCAATGCACTTTCCACCCCAAAATAGACATTGCTCTCTCTAAAAAAAAGCATATGTAAATTTCACAGAGATAGGGAAAAGAGACCATAGGTGTTTATATCACGGTTCCACATACCATAATCTTTCATTTCCAGGAATTAAACCCCAAAGTTGCAGGACTTCCCTAATTCATTTTTGCAAGCAGTGAGTATTTTCTACACCAGGGCTACCACAATATGTTGACTTAATTTTTATTCCTCTTGACCTCCACCTCTGAACCTTCCTCTAAGCAGCTGAGACTAGACGTGGCTTGTGTGTGTGGCAAGTCTTGCCTACACACACCAGCTGAGAACTCTCCTTTGTTGTAGTGAGCTCCTCAGCAGCTGAATTAAGTAATATAAATCTGCATTGTCCAACTCTAGCTGTGCAAGAAGGCCTTAAGAGGATCTTTTGAGAGGAGATTATGTTTTAATCATCCTGATGAGCTCAATGCACTCATACAGGACTTATTGTTTGCATTACAGAGCCTTACAAAAATCACACTGCTTCTTTCTATTTTATATAGTTTACAAATCATAATTTAAACTTGGTAAAGCAATCCAGTTTACTTCTAGTGTAAGAGAAATATGCCAAATTCAGAAGTGGTAAGAAGGAAAAGAAATTAAATCCACATGTATGCATCTGAATATGAAAAGTCTAATTTGACATTCACTTAATTGAAATATCTGAAGTAGCAGAAGTTTCAGTGGGGCAGATGAATCAGACTTTTGAGGCAGGATATCTGGTCTGTAAGAATCAGCTTTCCTGGGACAAGACATCTTCAAAGATACAGTTTTCAGAGACAATTAAAAGCCCCTTCACAAACACTTGTTGTGGAAAGAAAATTGCTCCAGTTGCATTACAAAATGGTTCCTTGCAGCTGTTTGTGATATAAAAGCAGATGTAAAGATATTCATTAAAATCAAGGACCTCCACAGACCTCCATTTAAGAGAAAATGAGTAGTTTAATATGCTGAACACAGTATTGTAACACTGAGACTTTTTGTAGCTAGACTGTATTGATAATGAAGGGCTTAGCTTTCTTCTACTATGCTTTTTAAAGAGGTTCTACAGTTCCTTCTCTGGATGGAAGCCCAGATTTTCTGAGCTTAATCAGTGAGAGACAGGTGCCGATGTACCCTTAGACTATGTGGCTCAGATCTCTTCCTCTGCCTTCTGGAAGACCTGTCTATTTTCTTTCATAACTACTGAAGTTCGATGCAGTTTGGTGAAATGACTTTTAATTTTTATTCACAGCAGTAGTAGGTTCCTTCTTTACTTATGCCTGAGAATAACACCAGCAAAAAATGTCAGCAATAACAAACACAAACTGTTATATGCTAACTAAGCATGAAGAATCCTGCCTAACAGTATGAATGTAAACTCAGTTATACTGCACAATAGCATAGTAATACTAGGGATCTCTGACTAGGTACCTGTTAAGAAGGAATACAACCTTACGAGGCTGCAAAGTCAGCACTCTGCTCCAAAGCAGCACACTGGGTGCCTGACATCTGTGTAGGGTCAGGGCATGGATGTCAGTCGTCTCCCTCTTTGTGGAACCTTCATTCATATCTCAGAGGCACTGGGTTCACATGTGAGAACCCGTCATTAGTATAAGGGACATTATGACATTCTTCTAATTCAACATCCTTCCACAATAATCAACTACAACATTTTTAATTAAGTTCCTGATCCACACATTTTATCCCAATTTGCTTTTATGGTATATTGGGCATATTAAAGTTTATTATTCATTAAGGACTTTTCTTTTGATCTTCTGTGGCAAATTGGTGAATATTCAACCAAAGAAATTAATCCTGTGCTGATCACACTTAAAATTTGTTCTGTGTTATCAGTCCTTGTAGTAATCTTCCTTTAATTATAGATGTAACTGATATGTACATATAAAGGACAATGAAATATTTATATGCAGATATAATTATATATAATAGGCTATTATAACTGAGATATACAGAACTCAGCCTGGAAAAAAAAAACCCAAAACTCAAGAATATTTTATTGTTACCAGTCTTCAGCTTCCAATTTTCTAAGCAAATAGACCCTCTCTAAGAAGCGTCTTTAAAAATGCATCTGTAAGAATGGTGAGGAATAGAACAGGTTAAGGAGAGATATTTTATTTTTATTTTATTTTGGTTTGGTTATTATCTGAATAAATGGTCTTGGAGTTCAGCCCAGTTTGGGCTCTGCAGCAAAGCTTATGAAACTCTGACAATGCTGGCTTCAACCAGGGCTCCTGTCCTTTCTTTCTTTCTTACAGAGGTGGGGAGCTGATCTTCAGCCCTTGGTCAGCACCGCGGCATGACGGGGGCTGGTGTGTTCAGCTGAGCTTCCTGTCAGTGTCTGAGAGGATCCATACAAAATATTTTGCAGTCAATATACTGTAATTTTCTTACAAATAGCTATTTAATCTCAAATACATCCTATTGCCTCTACTCAGAAAAGATAAAACTAAATTAAAGCATATTATAGCATTCTGTGGCTTCATTCAGAAGTAAAGCGACCTTTCTTTATTACCTCAAGGAGGATTAAGATCAAGTGACCCCAGAACACTCTACATCTGAATTAAAGCATCCATACAAAGCTTTAATGCTCTGTAGCTAGTGTGTGGTGGTTAATTTCTCTTAAGTTCTCCTGAATGTCCTGTGCCTTTTTGATGTTAATGGCCTTGTTCCCTCATTACAAACCTCTTAATAAACTGTCATGATTTACCAAGGTACTTAAATATGTGGTTAATTTAAAGCACATAAGTGAGTCTATTCATTACAATGACACTTCACTTGCCCTTTAAGTTAAACATATGCTTTCTGTATTGTAGCCTGAAAGTGAGTCTTCACAAAGGATATTTTTGGGACATCACAGTTGTCAACCCTGCAAGGTGCTGACCACTCTGCACTCCTAACCATCACAAAAGCAATAGCAGATTCTCAAAATTTCTTAAAAGTTCTCAGCAGCTTGCAGGAACAAATCTACCCTCTATCAGTCAGCAAAATCAAGGACTGATTTACATGTGCCTGCCTGCCTTCACAGTTTGAGGCAATTTTGTGTTCACAAATCATTGACCTGAATTCATGTGCCTAAAGTGAATGTGAGCACAAATATTAGCTGCTATCTAATCACCCAAAGAATATTTGCACCTGTTATGAATTATGCATGCAGAAATTCAAGCTCAATTATTTGTATATGCAAAGTTGAATACACAAAAAGAACATTTCTTAAAATCTAGGACAAGATGTTAAACTCACTATATTTTATACAACAAGTACTGACTTATCAGAATATTGAATATTTTATGTCTGGGTAAAAGCATATGCTTAAAAGCAGTAAAATATGGATTAATACAAGATTCCTCACATAATGTTTCTTGCCTGAATTCTGAACATTTTGAATGTATTTGGTAAACTTACCCAAAGAAGGCAATAGAGTCTCTGTCATTAGAGAGGATAAATTTTTGTGTTTGTGTATGCAAATTACGGTGTTTAAAAATAGGAACTTTAAAATGTCAGTTCAGTCTAAGCATAAGGAAAAGAGGCAGAAATCTTTAAGAAAATATAATGGTGGAAAGAAGCAGGAAGTTTCCCTGAACTAAGGTAACAAAAATTTCCAAGAGAAAGAACATTTTTTAAATGAGCTGTGGTCTTCTGTCTTGATTCTATTGGTATACCTGCTACTGCAAATGGACAGATGCAACAGTATGAAACTAGGAAACATTTTTTCCCATCATTTTTTTGCTAAAGATGTCTGCTGAGGAGGTAAGTCAGAATAATGCCTATTACCAGATAAGACAAGGAAAAAGAATTAGCTAGGACCTCAGGAGAGTACTCATGTTTTGACAGTTGGTGAGAAGAGATCAAGACAGAGAAAGAAATTAACAAGTAGGAGAGGTGGAGAGAGTTACCAGAAATCCTATACAGCCTCTCCAAAAGAAAGTAATGCTAAGAATAAAAAAAAAAACCTTTGCAAACAGGGATTCCACAACCTTTCTTGAGCTCTATACTTGAATGTCTGATGCCCTTCCTTTGCATCCTGTTTAGCTCCCTCCTACAAGTTTACAGCAAGAGTCTGGTAGTGTAAATGATGTGATACAATTTGAGTAGTGAGAATGAACCTGGCCTCTCCTTTAAGTTTCCTTTAATGACTAAGTGAAGAACAGTCTCAAGATAACAACTCACTTCTTTATATTCAGTCTGAAAATAGGGGGTTGACTTCAGATATGTGAGAGGCATAGCTGAGCAAACATGACCCAGATTCACACCCAGATTTTCTGTGCTATGAATTCTGTTTTCCTTGATGCACAGTAAGAAATCTAAGCTCTTTTAAAAGAGCTACTTACAGTGACTCAGAAACCGCAGTTAAAAACCTTCCAATAACAATATTTTTCATTCTTTGCAAACAAATGACCGTCAGAAGAAGTAGTCATTACTTTAAATTTTGTGTCAGCATAGTCTTTAAAACTAAAATATGAAAAAGATCTTATTCTCCGCATATCCTCCCAAATTGTTGTCCATTTACCGTAAGAATATCTAAGTACTTCAAGTCTAAACAGAAGAGGAAAAATTTAGTCTGTGCTATTTTAAGTTCAGAGAAATCTTTAGGCAAAGCAAAACACCCTAGTAATCACCACAGATGAAACAGAAGAGCTTCAGAGAAGTAAATTTGCAATTTTCAGTCTATTTTTCATTTAAGAAAATGTCCTGAAAGTCCTTGAATTTTGACAGTCTTGCATCAGCTAGCTGCCTGCAGCATTCCCCCGGGCCTGCTTTGAGATGCTCGCAGGTTGGGATCTATAGTAACACTGCTTCATATCACAGGCACAAACAGCTTTTCTTGAATGTTTATCTCAATGCTATCTTGGACACTGTATGCACAGCACAATAGCTTTTCAAATATTGAAGGAATATTCAATTGTTATGTTATCTCCCTTGCAGCACTCCCTCAAAAAGCAGTACAAACATTTTCAGCCTTTGCTTGATGTCATATATACCGGTTTCTTACTTTCCATTGCACATATTCAAAGCTAAAATAACAGTTGAACTAAAAATAACTAACCAAGGAATAAATTCTTAAATCCTCTAAAAGACATAGGCCATGCTTTCGAAGGCAAGTGACTCCATATTACTAAATATATTATTATGACCAGATGAAGACTTACCAGGATGGACTCTATCAGAAATTCACGTCCTGAATTACATGGCTGGCAGATCACATGTTTCTATACAGTACAACATGATCGCATGATTATGTAGCCTTTTCCTCCACATTCATTTGTTTTAGAGATATGCTTATGGTTATAGGTGTGTAGCATGGCATCCAGTACCTGGTAAAGACACCTTTGTTTGCTTCCATGTCAACCAAAAGTTCAATTTAAATTCCCAAACAGAGGTATCTACTGCCATTTGAGATATGATAGCCTGCTGTCCCTGTTGCTGTCTGGTTGTTCCTCTTGAAGAACATTGGCATAACTGTGAGTCTCAAAAATATTGTGTCTATCACCTCTATGGAGAAATGAACAACCCAGGACAGCTCAAATGGCATGTGCTGCCTATGTTTGGACACCTGATTCAAGCTCTTGATACCTAATCTCCTCTTATAATCAATGAATATCTGGTAAATACAGTAAAAAGAGTATGGAAAACTTCACCCAACAGTAGATACACATTTGTTGTTCGGATTATTATCTCTGTAGACTCCATTGACCATAACAAATGTAATGCAAGTTTAGACACATGGCTCACATGAACATACTGACAATGAGGTACAGAATTTGTGTGTTTTATTTCATAAGATAACCCCCAACCCATCAATTTCATTCTTGCTGTGAGCTGGAGTTCTATGTCCTCATGTATAAAGTACGCAGGTATCTAAAATGGGATTCATGCCTATTGAAGAGGATAATCTACAAATCCATGCATAATTTGATGCCAAGATTTTACCAATGCATTTAATTTTAGCATGCATATCCAGCTCTGTCTTTCTGCTTACTCCAAACCGGCACAGTCTTGGACACATTTCAGGGATAAGCTTGATTTATTAAATACTCAAATATACAAAGTTTTGAAAGACTAGTCTTCCTGCTACAAGAGGATATTTGTCATTATTGAACAGCAGATTATAAAACCTATGCTTTCGCAAAACACACTGTATCAAGCCAGCTAGATCACTGCCTTGGAAAGAGCTATAAATTAGAACCTTCTTAAAATGTTTAGGCCATTAATCCCTGATCATTATCTTAAACAGGATGTATCTCTCTCTGTGCATGGTTATTCTTATGGACATAGTCTAGGTGACCAGGTAAGGCTAGGCGAGTGTGGTGGATTGGCCGTGGCTGGCAGCCAGGCACCCACACAGCTGCTTGCTCACTTCCCCTGATCCCACAAGCAGGGTGAGGAACAAGAGTGAGAAAACCTGTGGGTCGAAATAAAAGCAGGGAAATCGCACAGCAATTACTGTCACAAGCAAAGCAGAATCAACTCTGCTTGAGTCTGGGGAATTTGACCTAATTTAAAACATTTAATTACTGATTTGGGTATTGGGAAACAAAGACAAACATTTAAACACTTAGAGGAATCACCTTTCCTCCCCCTTTTCCCAGCTCACCTTCACTGCAGGCCTCTCCTCCCACCTTGTTATTGCTGCAGGTTATACTCAGTCCCTTTGGAGAGGCGATCTGTGGGGCAGAGGGTTAGAGTCAGGGCACAGTGGTGTCTCCTGCTTCTCCTCACTCCTTACTCTGCCACTGCTCCTTCCTTCCTGCTTGTTTCCTCCTCTCTGGAGTCCCTGGTCTGAGTCCTCCACAGCCTGCGGCCCCTCTGTGGGCACTGCCAGCTCCACCATGGAGCTGTCCTGTCTTAAGTGTGTTTTGCCAGAGGTGCCACCAGCTTGGCTGAAGGGCTCAGCTGTGCCCTGCGGTGGGTCTGTTGGAACTAGGAGGAGTCAGCTGGAATGAGCTGTGACTGTTATGGGGCAGCCCCAGCCTCCCCACAGAGGCAGCCCTGCAGCTCTCCACTGCCAGCACCTTGCAATTTAACCCAATACAGCAAGATGTATCCCTCTAAAACAACTCACTGTCTATTTGCAGAGGTGAATCTGCAATAAGTCGCCCTTTGGAGGGTAAAAGGGTCAGTGGCACTTAGTTCCCTGTAGTCTTTGATCCTCTGAGTTAGCGTGCGGTACAAGGCTGCCCATCTGCCTCTCAGGGAACATTCAGTCCAGACCATGCACTTAGTGGCAGCAAAAGCTGCCTGGCAAATCTCATGACTAACTATTACGTTAGTAGCTACTAACACAATATCCATGTATCTTTCTTGCATTTTCTTCCTATTGTTCAACTTCTCCAGTGGCCTTGTTTATATGTCTGGCTTCAATTTAAAAATAAATACATCATATAACAAGACTCCCCTGAAGTGGCTGCAGTACTTTTATTGAGAAGCTTGGAGACCTCCCACTGTGTCACCTTGTCTACTTTGGTGGTAATTGTTTCAAAGGTTTTCAACAAACTAGTCAGGCATGATCTTGCTCCTTTCCTGAACCACATTGACAACCCCTGATCAGACTGTTTTTCTCATGCATCTCTTCCAATTTGACCTCAGGGTTTTAAAAACTTTTCAAGTTGATGTTAAACTACCTACTTTGTAATTTCTTCATGTCTTCTCTGTATGCCTGCTATCCAGTTTAGCACCAGTAAAATATTAATCTGGAAATGTTATGCTGAAACATATTATCTTCTAGGTATGGTCCACACTCAAATATTTCCCTTAGTGTCGCTTTACTTTGAGACCTGGGATTCTGGTCTTCCTCTGCAGATAAGCATATACTCTGGAAATACAGAACTGCATTGACCAGAAGCAGGTACTGGAAAATTAGAAGCAAGCCCAACAGATGTTAACAGGTGTGAATTCTAGGTAAATACAGACAGGAAAGTTACAGTATATAACCTTTCTCAATGATTGCTGCATTCATTCGAGGGGTGACAAGGAGGGTGCCCACACACTCCCACTACTGTCTCCCGGTTAATAGAACAGAACAGCATGTAGATGCTTTCTTGTTTCTCTGACAGCCTGGCAAAAATACATGAGAGGTAATTGGCTATCATCAGTCATCTATGAAATTTCTGCTGTTTGAAATTATATAGAGTGGATAGATGGATCCATCTACCAACTTTCCCTGCAATTTGCCCTGACACCTACCTGATGAACAAAAGAAATTTTGTGTACTAAATAAATATGGGAATGGTTTGAATACCTTGAGTAATTTTAAAATTCATAAATATACCAATGCCATTTTAGAGTGAACTCCAGCAGGTGAAAGGCTGGCAGACATAAGGGTACTGGAAACACTATTGCAAATATAATATCAAAAGTCTACAGACAACATCTAAAATTCAAGGTTTTAAAAATATTTTTTTAAGAATAAGACATCACAATTGTAAGTTGGGGTTTCTGTTTGTTTGTTTGTTTGTTTGGTGGGAATGCACATTAGTTTAATGAAATGTATATGAAATTGGAGGAAAAATTCTTACCACTAGAGGAAAAATATAGTATAATGTTTCCAGCTAGAAAATGATCTAAGTGCAGAATATCCAGCAGTAACTGTTTATTTGTTCAATTCTTTGCATTGTAAGATTTATTAGATTGCTCACTTACCATGCACTTGTAACTACAGTTTAAATTTATAAGGCTACTTTGCTTAACCATGCATATACTAAAAGGTACAGGTATATTCTATTCTCATGCACATATGTAATTGTGATTACTCAGTTTATCAAGCAAGAAGTGAATCAACAGTGTCACTAAGTTTGTTTTAGGCTGTCACGTTCTTTCATTGTTGCTTTCAGAGTCCAATGGTTTCTGAACTAAGAGGGCAAGAACTTAGACATTCTGAGCAGTGAGGCAAAAATTTCTTTTTGTCATTAAAACCAAACCACCCTGAAAAATAATTATTTGCTTTTAATGGATTTTTTTTCCTTACACAGGTGTTCACATGCATCAGGCTACCTTTAATCTGGGTGGTTTAGGATTTTGCAGAAGTACAGCAGATATATACAGCTGTTAACAAAGTGTAGAGCATCGATGTGTTTACTGATTCTCCACTAGAGCTTGTACAAAGGGAAGGAATTGTCAGTTTCTCCTTCATAATAACTAAACTTGTTATACTTTTCATTTCTCTGTAGTGGAATCATGACTGCTCCATTTCTTCTGCAATCTCAGAGTTGTGACTTGTATTATGTAGTCTTCTCTTTACCTTTAGGATTTCAGTACAGCTGTAAATATTTTCTGAATTTGTGCAGTCATGCACTTTTCTGTTCAAAAAGTGTTATTTCAGTTCTCCCTCAGAACTGTTAAAATATTTATAAAATGACAGAAAAGCATCCACTTAAAAAACCTGAATCTAGCTGCTCACTTGCTTTCAGAATGTAAAGGTCAGCCATAACTACTGATACTTGCTGTTCAAGAACCCCAAGTCATAGCAAGATCAGAAAAAGCAGATGCCGTATTTTGGTAACAAGATTTGTTACTTCTTGTCTGTAACTGCAGACATGGAATTTATCTGTGCAATTATGACAATAGCATAGAAATTATAGATGCATAACAGCTCTGTCCCATTGCCACTTCTGATCTCATCGTGTGGTCAATAGCTTGATGTGTTACCAGCACTTAGAGTTACCAGCACAGAGTTCAGAATAACAGCAGCAAGCAAGACAGGAATGGACATCTAAGAGTGTGCAGGAGCAGGATGCCCAAACTGTCTGGGTGGGCATTTGCCCAAAACTGATCGTGGTAAAGAGGAAAACAACAATCATTCCAATTAAACAGTAACTGGGGAATTAAGAGACCTTTGGGAAAAAGCAGTTATAACACGCAAAACACAAGGATTGACTGGTGTCACTCTGCCAGATGTGGCCCCATGGCACCAGTGGCTCTGCCTGGGCCTGGCAGGACAGCCCCCCCCCATGGGCCACTGCCTCTGCCCCCTGTTGCTGCCTCCAGCTCACCCACAGCCATCATGGGGCATTCAGATACTTACACCCTCAGCAGTGTGCAGTCACCTACCTCTGTGAGGATGGGGGGCAGCTGGACTCACATGTCGCAGAGCAGGGGGTGCGGGCAGTGTGCCCCACACCCCCAGATGAGGCGGGCCTGTACCACCCATAGCCTCTGAAGGTGTGCATGTGCATGCACCACTGTGCTGGGGATAAAAAGAGGGATTAAGATTTATTTGGATTATAGAAGATATTTAGAAAATGTTTCATTGCTTATTAACATCTGCAATAGTATTGTGGTTTGTCTGTTGCATTGCTAATATTGATCCTGAATATATAGTTCACTGATTCTCTGTTAATTACACCTCATAAATAAATCAGTGAAACAACTTCAGTCCTGATTTGGTTTAAACTACATGAACTGACCAGGTTTTCCATGGGACAGGGGCTTGATTTACTAATGCATGTCCTCTAAACTGTGACTGAACAGTTTGGAAACCTGAATGCTTATCTAGCTCCACTCACCACTTTGCTTGCCACTCTGGCAGCCAATATCAGAGCAATCTTCACTCACACTGCATTTTAAATGATGTTACATGAAGTTGCATGAAGTGAAAAGTATTTTGCTGGCAGTTCTGCTCCTCTCAGCTGAACTGTCTGGGATAGGACAGAGGACTGAAAAGACCAGATTTTTTTTTTAGTGTACTTTTACTTCTTCTTAATTTTGTAGGGCTTTTCGGCTTGTTTTGTTTGGCACTTTCAGTTGTTTTTTTACAACCACAGAGTGACTCTTGGGACAACCTTTTAGCTCATGCTCTCTTCCTTGCCTCTGCATTTTATTCTTCTCCCATTGATTTGCTGATTGCAGAGAAGCTGATAAATTATGTTTGGTACAGAGAGATGGTCTTCTACAAGTTAAAGATGCTTTACCTTTCAGTCTGTGACTTGTAGCTGAATAAAAATACATCTGATTGGTTTTGACATTATTTCCAGTATATTTGATCACTTCCATAGGCTAGAAAGTCCAAGCATATTAATCACGCTTAGCTGTTTGCATTGAAGAGTCAGAAGTAACTGAAAATAATAGCTAAATCACTCTACTGTATGTTGAGGTCTACAAAAGCTGGTGCATGCCTTAACTTGACAAGTCCTTTTTAAGCCAGAGGCAGATCATGATCAGCAATCATAATTTATGGTATGATTCTAAGCCAGCACCAAAAGTTTTTTGGTGAATTCTGAAAGAGATAAAAGAAAATATTTCAATTTTCTGATAGCTTTAGGTGAGTCTTTTGATGAATTCCTTTAAAAATCAGTGAGGTTGAGGTTTCTACTGGCTGAAAATATATTTAATAAGCTAAATACCTTGGCAATCCTCCATAACTTCATTTACCTAATTTACACTAAATGTATAGTTGGAATATTTATTTTGCCCTCTACTTACAACACTACCAAGCTGACCTTTTATATCAGAAAATACCCTCTGGAAGGTCAGGCCTGAAATAGGGTGTTTAAAATTATCTAATTCTTTTTACAGAGTTTGCATATCTATTACATTTAGTTTTTGCAAATGTATGCTTACTAATATAATGTCCTATGAACATTTTCCTGTCAACTGTTATCTGTTCTCATACTTCTTCAGCTTCTGCATCTGTCTTTCCCCCGTTATTCATTCTCTGAAAAATATCCAACACTTTCATGTTAAAGAAACAAGTAGCTTCATTCTTTATGTCTACTGTTTTATATAATCTTAAATATAATTCTTATCTTGATTTTTATATATCACAAGTTCTGTCAATCCACATATACTGGTTCCACTACATTCTATGTGATAATTTTTCAGAATTCATTATTTTATAATTTTCGGTGCATTGACTATTTTGGATGAAAAATTGCCCTTGATATTTTATTAAATTGAAGTTACAGAAGTTACTGCCTCAGAGATGGTTAATATGCTATCCTTATTTTGAATGGCAAACTGCCCAATATTTGTGGATTGATATATGATTTATCTATTATCCATACTGGAGTAACTTGCATCTATTAATTTTTCAGTGATGACATTAAAATATATCAGAAAGTCCCAAAATTATAGTCAGCTTTCAAGACCGGGGATCAGATCTTTAAGTCTTTGGTGTACAAATCCAGATAATTATCCAAGGAGGGCTGAGGTCATCTGATACAAGTGCGTAATGGAAATGACAGTTACCTTCGTTAGGACAGACTACATCTGGGGGGTTTTTTGAGCCTTGTGATTATTCTGACAAAAATCCCAGGCAAGTGACAGAAAGGCCAGGATCAGGTGCTTCAAAAACAGAAAAAAATTATATCACTACTTGACACTTCTGGTATAGTAATTGGAACGTATTTCACTGGAACCTGACCGATTTTCTTTCTTAATTTTGACTCAGCACAAGGGACATTTATTATCATTATTCTCTACCCTATCTACTCTAGCTGTGCATATTCATGTTTTTCATTTTTATTAATCCTATTAATCTCAGGACTAGATAATATCTCATAGCAATTACCTACACATGCTAATTATGTATTCTGTAAACTAGCTCTCCAGGTTTAAATTTGCTTCATAATTAAATTGATTGGCCTATATTAAAAAAAAAAAGAAGCTCTATCTTGTACTGTGGGTTTAAGAGTTTTTCCACTTTTGTTGTTCCACTTGTTCATTTCATTCGAACTTAAGCTCAACATTTCATTTATCCGCTATTTAGATTACTATTGTTTTATACAATTTGGCATATTTTGAAAGACAGTAACAAGAAAGATAAATTGAAATGAAGATCTTTTCTGAATTGTTTTAAAACTTGGAAGTCTAAATTTTTTATTACAAGTTTATTTAATTTTCCAGAAAGACTCTTCTTAGAAGTATTCTATGAATGGGTCATATATTTCTGTACACAGACATCTTTATAAACAAGTCCATAGAGTGTTTAAATAAGAATTATTTCAGAGGAATAAAGAAGCTGAGCTCTTCTGAATATACCTACAAAAGCCTAAGACTAAATTTGTTGCTTCCAACACAACCAATGTTCTGAACAATTCCTAAATGCAAAGCACATTTAAATTAAAAGTCTTAGCTACTGCATTCTTATTATTTTCAGAAGATACAGGCATAAGTTTAGTTTAAACATTCATATGAATGAATTTCTCATTTTGACCAAATATCTGACAATCAGAGCATCTTCACTGTTTTCCTAACATTCTCCAATGTTCTTTTCAGTCCTCTCTTGGACTGTATCTAACATTAACAAAGGATTTCCACCAAGCTTTCTCTCCTTTATCCATTTGAATTTTTAAAGTTATTTTACATTAAAAAATAATCGTTGACATTGCTCTGACATTGCTCTACTGCCTGTGACTTTTTTTTTTTGTATTATTTTAGGTGAAAGCTCACTTGTAATAATAAATAAATGAAATTAAAAGTATTCATAGCTAGAGAAGGAAAATGGAGAAATGCTTTTCCTATGTTCAACTTGTCTCTGGAGAACCAGAAAAGAGGTTTTTAGTGCTTCTCACTATGGTTGACTAGAAAAGCAAGGCTCAAGATGAATTCATACTAGTGTGTTTCAAGGTGAAAGGAAGTCCTTGTCAAATTTTGGTAGTAGGTGAGGAAGATGGGGCATTGAATTGTTAACAGTCATGGGGAAAATTCAAATAGCCTTCGTAAGGGAAGAAAAAGTATGTCTGAACCCTGCATTGATCAAACAGTTGCGTGTAACTCCTGCGACTTCATCCTATGTGTTTTTATTCAAGTTGGTTCTATTTTAACTTATTCAGATTTTCCACTGAGAAATAATCCTTAGTTTTACTTATTGCTCTATTTGTTTTGTTGCTGCAAATACACAGAAGTGATCTGCAAAAACATTTTGTTATATATCTGAGTGTAAGAGTGAAGTATGCTGATTAAGTCATTCTACCAAGGGTCCCATAAAGGTCACAGTAACAAGTGCATGGAGGCCAGACTCCTCAGCAGAAAGGTCATGCTGCCACTAAGAAAAGAGGAATGGCAGGACCAACAGAGAGGCCACTCTTGTTAAAGGAAGTTAGAACCATCAGACAATAGCAAACTGTCTAATTTTCAGATTGTAAAACTCATCCAAAATACCTTTTTCTTTCTTCTCAGCTGTTTAAGGAGCATTCCAGCTTACAGAAAGACTAGTTCTGGTCAGTGGGCAGGAAAAAAAAGGACTTTTATAGCAAAGGACAGCATTCATAAATGTCAAAAAGGACAGTTAGACATTTAACGTGAACTTGTTTCTCAAGTGACTTGCACACTACTGTGATTTCCTTACCTGAGGGAACAACTGTTCCCTTTCACTATGTGCTGATCCAGGACAGGGGAAAGCTGAGCAGGCAACCGAGATTAAGAGTCACTTCTCTGTCCCCATCCACAGCTATGGGCATTTTGCATTTACCAATTTCTACTTTATTTGCAGAATGGATGCACGAAAAACAAAATCCTTGAACAAGACATGTCACAGTATAAATTGTTAGAACAAGCAAAACATCATATTTGCATGAGCTAGTGGCTCCAAAGAGATTCTCTTAAGAAATCTTAAAAGAATTCCTTGTGAGATTTTAGATCGAGTTTCCAGTCCAGCTCCCTGAACAACTCATCTCATACTTGTATTGCCAGCAGTCCTGGAGAAGACAGAAATACACAGCAATGTAGGGGAAAGTTGGGGGAGGGCAAGGTGAGTTCATTTCATATGAATTTAAGTCACTGTAATTATAAATAAATACATTGCCCATGCTTCAATTATCTGGGAGAACAGACTGATGGGGAAACAAAACAGACTTTGTTGTGTTGCAGATTTTGGTTTTACCAAGAGCCCTTCAAAACTTATAACTCAATATTAGTAAAGAGGGGCTAAAATACTGGTCTGTGTTTAATCCCAACTCAGTCCCTCCATCCACCAGCCAACCCTCCAACTGTCCCAGCAGTGGCAAGAAAGACTCCCAAGTGCTCTTTTCTATGCATTTCCACCCACTTGCATACTTTTATATACACTGTAAAGTAGTTAAATATGAATTACAAAATGCTTCCATTTCTGGGTGCAAATCATAAATACAGAGGTCAGTTTGGGTACCTCTTGGATTTAGATGTTAAATCATTTTTCTGTCACCATGATCTTCATGCTCACTCAAGTCAGAGAGAGTTAATGAAGAGCTATGTGTAATTCTGTTATGTAATTTTGTATTAAATTGGTTGTGCTTAGAAAATCCCAGCTTTGCTTTTATTGAATGAGGTGAACAAATGGTTTATTCCTCATATTTGCCTTCTTGGGGACTGTGGAAATAGACACATGAATTAAATTAAGGAAATCATGAGAAGTCAGCACTAGGAGAACTGAGCCTTATTTCTTTGCTGTCTGTTTATTCCTTTTCTCACTTTAACTGTACATTTGAGGAATTCTGGATTATGGCTTCTCAAACGAAGGTGATTTTTATCTTTTGATTCTTTGTTATGTACAACTGCAAAGTTTTAGGACAGTATGGATCTTCTAGATTCCTCAGATAGGCAGCCACCAAAACAGAAAAACCAAGAATTTACTTTTCTTAAATGCTTGAATTAGCATGTTTCTATCTACCCATTCCCTGTACAAAGTAATGCAGTCAAGCCAATAGTTTATCCTTGTGTATTTTTTCATTTTCACTTCACTCTCTTAGGCAATTGGAATCCAATATGTTCGGCTAACGGCTTCTTCAGCAAAACAGAGCAGTGGCACAGGCTGCCCAGAGATGTTGTAGAGTCTTCTTCTCTGGAAATATTCAAAACCTGCCTGGACACGGTCCTGTGCCTCCTGCTCTAGGTGTCCCAGCTCAAGCAGGGGGGTGGGACAAGATGACCTCTAGACGTCCCTTCCAACCCCTACCATTCTATGATTCTGTGATTCTCTGAAAACCTTCTTCTACCTGCAGTGCTAATCTCCCTGTTAAAATTAAAAATGAAATATACTTTATTTCCTTGGAGGGGTGCTCCAGTTTTGTGGTAATAAAACTAAACCTTTTATGACAGCATACTTTAATATCCATTTTGTTTCATCAACCCCTCTTAAATCATTTTTCATAGCAGTCTCATTTAAGGATGGAGTGTACTGTAGAAGGACCCCTAGCTAGTGAGAACAGTGGAATGAGTGAGCTACTGAGAGGACAGCGGAATGTGATGGGACCGGTAACAAAGCCTGTCGGTTGATTGTTATGTTACTCTTGGTTTATTTTGCACTGACTATTTTCTGAACATATTGGTTGCTTGACTGGCAGACTCTGAGCTACGATTTTTGTTTTCAGACACCAGGGTTACAGCTTTAAGATACATTGATATGTTTAAAACCTTATTCTTATCTTCCCTTTGGCAGTCTTAAGAACCAAAACATTGCTAGGCCTTGCTGATATAAATGTTGTCAAATATCAGTGACCTCAGAAGCAGCAGCTATTTACAAGTTCAGGATGATGCTATATGGCCTACACCTGCACAGATGTAGGATGTTTGCTCTCCCTATTCATTGTGTATCGTCATCAATATTAACTATTCCCTGACGTATGATGAGAGTGCATCAGTAGTTGAATCCTGGTTGTTTCTGATAATAAAACAGGTCTGAGCATTGTCTCCCTTTCATCTGCTTGCTCATAAAATTGTGTTCACGACAGGCAGATATAACTTCACTCCAGCATTTTTTTCAGCTATACTTTTAGTGAAAGAAACTATTTGAACTCCTTCCTCTGTCTACTGAGAAAGCTGAAACAAGTTTTTCTTCTAAAATATAAAAATAATTGTCCTGATTCAATGAGGGGTTTCATCCAGCTCAGTGTTATAGGGGCCAGCAGACAACATTCAAGCAGATGATCCATAACGTAAAGCCAGTAGTGGATGTTTCTCTGAAAGTAAGTAAAATGTTGTTCGATTTGTGCTTTTTATCTTTTATGTCAAAGCTACTTTTTTTAATCCTGAAATAAACATTAGAAATGATTAAATAATTCCTCAACAATTATTTTTTCTATTTCTACTTTTTACATCCAATGAATTAAATTATTTTTCTTTTGTTTTATTAAGATGTATTTGTAGGAAGCTTTTATTTCATATAATATTTGAGACACTTGGCCAAGAAACAAAAGTAATATAACCTAGTCCCTCAAAGTATAATGCATGGGGTATGGATTCAGTAGACTCTGGTTTACATATGGTGTGTTTGCAGCAGTGCATCTCCTCCATTTAAGTCATCAGAACATTGAGAAGGTCAGAACTTGAGTATATCATCTTTGTCTGTGATGTTTCAAGTTACTTTAATGGCAGAATGCAGAAAAAAATATAAATATTTAACCTAATTTACTGTAAATGACTTGTCTTTATTAAAAAAACAACCCAAAACAAACACACAAAAGAAAGAAAGAAAAAAAAAACAAAATAAAACCACAAAACCTTAAGGCTTAAATTCTCAAAGGAAACTTAACTCTTTCCGTCTGTAAAAGCATTTTATGAAACATTGCTTCCAGTCTGTCAAATGCTTTTTTCTTTTAAAAACACAAAAAGTTTATCACTTATTTTCTTGACATGTTTTTGTGTTGGTCACAGTAAAGAGGAAAATCATGTCATGTAACTCTCCTGTGAAAATTTACATGAAAAAAACATTTATCAAACACAAGACACTCACCACGCTAAGGAATGTTTTACCAATGCAAGTTAAAACCTCATGAAACCCAGGTTTGACTGCTGCTTGCATCGCCAGCTGATAGACAACTCAGAATTCATATTGGTAGCATTGTAAGTTTTTCTCGTCAAATATTTTTTTCCGAACCTGTTTTCTCTGTTCCTTAACATGCTGTGTCTCTATTTCTAATATTGTCGATCCTTTATGCTGAGTAAAAGATGGCTTCCTCACTTGATCTGGGCATGACTGTAGGTCAAAACTGCACATTGCATGGGATTTGGCATGAAAAGCATAAAGCCTAGCCCCAATTTATCTTATAGAATTATAGAATCATAGAATCATAGCATGGTTTAGGTTGGAAGGGACCTTAAGAGGTCATCTAGTCTAACCCCCATGCAGTGAGCAGGGACATATTTAACTAGATCAGGTTGCTCAGAGCCCTGTCCAACCTGGCCTCGAATGTCTCCAGGGATGGGGCACCTACCACCTCTCTGGGCAACCTGTTCCAGTGTTTCACCACCCTCAGCATAAACATTTTTTTCCTTATATCTAGTCTAAGTCTACCCTCCTTTAGTTTAAAACCATTACCCCTTGTCCTGTCACAACAGGCCTTGCTAAAGAGATTGTCCCCATCCTTCCTATAGTCCCCCTTTAAGTACTGAAAGGCCTCAGTAAGGTCTGCCCAGATCTTTCTCTTCTCCAGGCTGAACAAACCCAACTCTTTCAGCTTGTCCTCATAGAAGAGGTGCTCCAGCCCTCAGATAATTTTCGTGGCCCTCCTCTGGACTTGCTCTAACAGGTCTGCGTCTCTCCTGTGCTGAGGGCTCCAGAGCTGGATGCAGCGCTCCAGGTGGGGTCTCACCAGAGCAGACTAGAGGGGCAGAATCACCTCCCTCATCCTGCTGGCCACACTGGATGCAGCTCAGGATATGGTTGGCTTTCTGAGCTGCAAGCACACATTGTTGGCTCATGTCCAGCTTTTCATTCACCAGTATCCCCAAACCCTTCTCCACAAGGCTGCTCTCAATCCCTTCATCCCCCAGCCTGTATTGATACCAGGGGTTGCCCCAACACAGGTGCAGGACCTTGCACTTGGCCTTGTTGAACCTCATGAGGTTCTCACAGGCCCACCTCTCCAGATTGTCCAGGTCTCTTTGGATGACATCCCATCTTCCTGGCGTGTCAACTGCACCGCTCAGCTTGGTGTCATCTGCAAACTTGCTGAGGGTGCACTCAATCCCACTATGCCATTGATGAAGACATTAAACAGTACTGGTGCCAGTATGGACCCTTGAGAGACTCCACTTGTCACAGGTCTCCATCTGGACATCAATCCATTGACCACTACCCTCTGGATGCGACCATCCAACCAATTCCTTATCCACCGAACAGTCCACCCATCAAATCTGTATCTCCCCAGTTTAGAGAGAAGGATGCTGGGGGGAACCATGTCAAAGGCCTTACAGAAATCCAGATAGATGACATCCATAGCTCTTCCCTTGTCCACTGATGTAGTCACTCCATCATAGAAGGGCACTAGGTTGGTCTTCTCCAGATTTGATTGCTCCCATATAGCCTACCTCTGGACTCTTAGTTTACCTAGGGGTCTTTTTTGTATCATATCTGGGTATATTCTAGAGGACAATTTAAGGAAAGGAAGCTTGATTAAAGATCAGAGGAAAATACAACATGATGAAGGTGTGAAGATAAGTGTAGCAAAAAATATGTAAATAACTTACACAAGCACAGGGACTAACTACAGTAAAAAGATGTCAGAATCTGTTACTATCAAAGGCACATGTTCACATCTCTCTTGTAATAGAGCAGCAGTACTTTCCTGATTACAACAAAGTTGCTTCCCTTACTTTTCAATATAGCAGGATTTTTGAAACAGACAATCCAGAAAAATGAAGTAAGATAAACCTAAAGAAAGCAGGTGTCCCCATGTAGTCTGTTACTTTATTTCTGCCTCAGGCAAAATGCCTTCCCTTTGGATCTGCACATCATACTGGTTAAATACACAAAGAAATTAGGGTGATTGCATGTAGAAAATACAAAACATTACACTGATTAACAAACAAATTTAATCACTGAGAACGTGAAATGCATTTGCACAGATGTGATTCTGGTTATATTGAGCTAATCTTTATATCATGTAATAAAGAAAAAATACATGTATTAGTGTATGTAGTGTATCAGAATATGGTTCACCTATGCTGTCTCCCTAGATGCCTTCTTCTTCATTTGTGTCAATGCCAGAACACATCTAACCCTTTGATGGGTGAGCTCAGCTCACTGAGCCAGTAGGAAGACACTCACTTGTTTTGTTGCTGGATTAGTTTTCTCCTTGCTTGTGATGAGCTTCACAAAGGGGTCAATAAACCACTCATGTTACATATAGGAAATATTTAGGACCACATAATTAGAGATGAAGCTATAGGGGCAGGAAAAGAACTGATTACTACAGCAGTCTCAGTTTAGACTAATGTGAAACCCAGAGTGCGCAGGCCTGGGAAATCAGAGTGGATAGGGATTGTTACACTGAGCACTCCCAGTCAGTTGCATTTATGTTAATACATCGAAGGTAATTTCATGAATGAACACATATTCACTGTCTTCTGAACACAGGATCTGACCTGTAATTGACGCAAAGTAGCACACCTGTGCTGCCTTCAATAAATGCATATTACTTTAGGTCAGCTGCAGCCCTCCTCTGTGTGATTAGCACAAGGAGTGTGACTCCTTGTGGGTGTTGGGGAGATTGAAATACGGAGTCACCAAACAATGAAAAAGGCTAGGACTAATCCAAACAAAAATGGGAATTAATTTAATGATTAAAAGGAAGAGTTTACTAAAAAACAGTAGGTCTGCTTTCTGGCTAAAGCATCTGTAATTCTGGATTATAATATTAAAAGCAACTGTTAATAGTTTCAGCATCCTAAATTTAGTACACTTCTAATTAGAAAAATCCTTTGATCTCTTAGGACTAAATCAAGATTTTAAAACTTTGCAGTCCTGGGACACTGAAACCTCTCTTTGTTTTCTTTGGACATCTAGGAATCTGATTTATTAATGCCTGACGTAAACTTGGGCCTGAAAATTTACAGTAAAGGCATGGTTGTTTTATGAGCTTTTTCCTGTTTCTAACAATGGTAATGGTGAAAAATTAACCAGAATCTCTTAGTCTTTATGTTGCTTCCAGAATGCCTGAGTTTGATGTGTTCAGCTGCCTCTTCTTTTCTGCAGGCAGTTTATCAAACAGTCCTTCACTGCTTGCCCAATTTATAATTGACACAATACAAGTGAAGTCTGAAAAATGAGCAGGACCCTCTCATGTTCACTGGTCATGGCTGAAACCGTTGGCATTCAGGTGACTGTGTCCTCTATTCTGGACTTTTCAAATTATTAAATAATATGTTCAATTCTTTGTATTTCAGGCCATAAGCAATTAGATAATAAATATCTCAATGAGTCTGTTTTCAAAGAAAAGCAGAATGAGTGAGGACACTACCAAACTCAGGATGCTTTGTCTTCTGAAGCAGTGTTCTCCTAGGTCTCTTACACCTGGAGCTTCTTCAAGGCATATAGTTTTGTTCCCAGACAAAATATGTTCAGAGCTACAAGTAGCAAGGGCTAAATGATGGGGGGGAAAAGGGGACCAAACAGAGAGTAAATATGCTTGAGCCAGCTCTTGGTGGCTACCTGGCAAGAGGTCAGGGCGTGGGCAGGACCACAGGAAACCTGGGAAAGCCAGCTGACTACTCCTTGGTGGCAGGAAAAGTTTTGCAAGGCTTGATTCTAAATCAAGCTATGATTCTAGAATTCGTATTCTCATGTGCATTTTTTTTAATCAGGAACATATATTTCACATAACAGATTGCATTTCAAAATAAGTCTCAAAGGAATACGGAACTGATGAGAATTCATTAGTTAGTAGAGTGACAAGCAGGAAGTTATTTTTAAAATGACTAGCATAAGGCCAGGTGAATGAATCTCACAGAAACTAATCTATATGAATGATTTAAAATAAAATTAGATTAAATGTTAATCTTCTGCTGTGCTATTGAAACACTGCACAGTTGCTGCTTTTATTCACCAATAAATAAGTTCAGTGTATTGTAAATTAACATTCCACGTTTTTCCTGGAGAGGGGTAGATCTAGTATTATGCATCAACAAAGGTGCCTATACTTTTTCTCCCCTTATTGTTTAGATTTTGAAATAAAGAATCCCCTATAGAAGGCTACCATACATAAAAGAATAAAACAAAATGGAATGTTTCTCTAATAAGAGGTGCAGGCACTAGTGAAATCAACAGACTCAGCCTTCCGGGGTTTTCTTATAAGCCACCTTGCTAAATGGCAGGATGGGATTGTTTCGTTTAAAGATTTTCATGACTCTTGAGCCATAGCTCTGTGTTCTAATATAAGTTAGACTCTTCTATGCTTGAATGGCATTACTCAAAGCAGATCTATAGCTGGACAACTATGCTAGTAAAACTTTACCAGGATGTGGTACTATGAAAGCAAAAGCAGTGTGTATGCATTAATATGAATATATACATACATATATGTGTCTCTGTGTATAAGAAAAGCAACATAAAGACTTTCTGAAAGATGTCAACCAAATGTTCTTATACCACCCTTCAAAAAACTATGCCATAGGTTTGGCTTCAGTTCCACATTCTTTCTTTGTATCTGCCACACACAAGTTTTTCATAGATCAATTATAATGGGAAAGGTGAAGGTTCAGTTGCTGATGACCTCTTGGCAGTTGATGCCCTATGGACAAATATTTAGGGATTGTGTAGTCACATTAATTGGATGTCACAACTAAAGAAAACTTCAAAAACTTCAGCAACTGAATAGATAAGAGCTGGCATTTAACATATCTGGCTTAGTTTTCAAAGTTCTCACTCTGAAAGGAGTGAGGAGTAGGGCAATTTAGACCTCTCAGTCCTGCTGGTCCTGTAATTTTACCACTCATTGTATTTCTTTTACACTGTTTCTGACATTTCTTCTGTCCAAGAGAACTATAAAGCTGATTTTAAAAATTAGCTGCTACGGCAATATCTTACTACAAAAGGTGGACCCTACAATAACTTCCACAGCAGTGGGATCCTGACTGTTCTCTATGAATTATTCACTGTTCAAACAGCATGTGGTCAGATACTCTGTTTACTCTGTGGTCTCAGTCTCACCAGCTATTACCATTAATCACTGTTTCGGCTTCTTGCATAATATTCTCTCATTTCTTCATCATTTTTAAAGAGAAAGCGAAGTAAAAATAGCTATTTAAAAATCAGTCTTCTGAGTTTTTTATTAACTTCTTACCTACTGCATTTTCCTAGGGTTTCTCTCTTCACAATGGTGTTTTTCTGAATACGTATAGACAATCTTTTCTTACTTCCTTTGATTCCATTATCTAGCATATTCTAATCCTTCTGTATTGCATATATTACTTTATATGTATGCACACCTTGGTCACTGCCTTGTATCTATTGCTTTCAATATCCCTTCTCTTCTGGTTTCTGTAACATTTCATTCTGTAGTCCAACTCTCTTCCTAAAATTTCTTTCAGTGAAGTGTTGGAATTTTAAAAACTTTTTCTTATATCATGTTTTAGTGATGATTAAAAGCTTGGTTTTATCTTTGATTTACCTATTTTTTCAACTGGTCTGTTTGTCTAGTTAGTGCTTTGTTCATTTTACATAGCAAAGTTCACTTTATCTTAATATGACTAATACAATGTATAAATATTCTTTTACAGATTCAACTGTCACAAAATTGGTCTAAACATTTCGTTGATTATTCTGATTAATAATTTTTAAATAAATCTCTCAAAAAAACAGCCAGTGCCACACATATTCTGTGCTTGATAAGGATCAAACTTTGTCCCTTTATCTCTGGAGGTGCTTATGACTATCAAGAAGAGCATGCTAGGATCACAGCAACATTGAGGTTGGAAGGGAGTTCATCTGGTCCAATCACCCTGCTCAAGAAGGGCCACATAATGCTGCTTGCACAGGACCATGTCCAGACAGGTTTTGAATATCTCCAAGGATGAAGACGCCACCTCTCTGGGGAATCTGTGTCAGTACTTGGTCACCCTTACAGTCAAAAAGAATTTCCTGATGTTTGGATGAAACTTCTTGTGTTTCATTTTGTGCCCATTGCCTCTTGTCCTGTCACTAGACACCACTGAAAAGAGCCTGGCTCCATCTTCTTTGCACCTCCCCTTCAAGTACCTACATGTATTGATTAGATCTCCCTTGAGCCTTCTCTTCTCCATGCTGAACAGTCCCAGCTCTCTCTATTTCTGATATGTGAGGGGCTTCAGTCCCTTAATCTTTCTGGTGTCCCTTTGCTGGACTCTCTCCAGGATGCCCATCTCTCTCTTGTACTGGGGAGCCCAGAACTGGACACAGTACTCCAGCTGTAGTCTCACCAAGGGATGAGAAGAGGGGCAGGATAACCTCCCTTGATCTGCTGGCAACAATGCTTCTAACACAGCCCAGCATGTTGTTGTCCTTCTTTGGCACATTGCTGGCTCATGTTCAACCTGGCATCCACCAGGACCCTCAGGGCCTTTTCTGCAAAGCTGCTCTCCAGCTGGGTGGCTCCCAGCATACATTGGTGCATGGGGTTGTTCCTGCCCAGTTGCAGGACTTTGCACTTCCCTTTGTTGAACTGTGTGAGGTTCCTGTCAGCCTATTTCTCCAGCCTGTCAAGATCCCCCTGGATGACAGCACAATCCTCTGGTGTATCGGCCACTCCCAGCTTTGTATTATCAGCAAGCGCTGAGGCTACACTGTGCCCCAGCTTCCAGATAATTAATGAAAGTATTGAACAGGGTTGGACCCAGTATTGGGCCCCAGGTTACACTACTAGTTGCTGGTCTCCAACCTGATTTTATACCACTGATGACCAACCTTTGGGCCTGGCCTTTCAGACAGTTTTCAACCCACTTCACTGTCTGCTCATCCAGCCTATCGTTCAATACCTTTTCTATGAGGATTTTATGGGAGACAGTGTTAAAAGCCTCACTGAAGTCAAGACAGAAATATCCACTGCTCTTCCCTCACCTACCAGGCCATTCATTGAATCATAGAAGGTTATCAGACTTTATCAGACTGGTCAAGCATGACTGCCCCTTTGTGAATCCATTCTGACTACTCTTGATCACCCTTTTGTCCTTCATGGCAATCTGGCATTGGTTTCCAGCACTAGTTGTTCTGTCACCTTTGCAGGGACTGAGGTGAGGCTGACCAGCCTGTAGTTCTGTGTGTCCTTCTTCTTCCCCGTCTTGAGGATAGGAGTGACATTTTCTTTCCTCCACTTTTTAGAATCCTCTTCCAATCGCCTTGTTAATTCAGAGGTTATCAAGAGTAACATCACAATGACACAGTCAGCTTCCTCAACACTTGTGGGTGCATCTCATGAGGGCCCATGGACTTAAGTATGACAAGTTTGCTTAAATATTCTGACCTGATTCTCTTGCAACAGTACATTTCCTTGCTCCAGATTTTCTGCCTAGTTTCTTCATCTTTGGATTTCTGAAAGATGATCTTACTAGTAAAGATAGAGGTGAAGAAGGCCTTCAGTATCTCAGCTTTTTCAATGTTTCCTGTCAGCAGGGGTCTGCACCATTCAGCAGCAGGACCACATTTTCCCTAATCTTCCTTTTGCCTCTGATGTGCTTAGAGAAGCTGTTCTTGTTGCCTTTGACATCCCTCACCAGATTCGCTTCCAGTCGGGCTTTGGCTTTCCTAACCATATCTGTGCATGCTCCAGAAGTGGTCCTCTTCTTGTTGGCTCCTCTGCCTCTTGGGTAAGGAATTTGTCATTTATCCTCTCCAGGAGCCTCCTGGATTGCTTATGTCCTTCTATGTAGTTCCTCCAGCAGATACAGGGATGGCTGAAGTCCCCTATGAAGACTAGGGCCTGTGAACATAAGGCAACTTATAGTTTTCTGCAGAAAGCCTCATCCATTTCCTTGTTAGGTGGATTATAGCAGACACCCACTATGCTGTCACCCACACCGGTCTGCTTTTTAATCCTTACCCATAAACTCTCAGCTGGCTCATTATCCATCTCCAGGCAGAGCTCCATGCACCCCAGCTGTTTTGTCAGGTAAAAGGAAACTCCACTTCCTCTTCTTCCCAGCCTATCCTTCCTAAAGAGCCTGCATTGCATGCTGCCATTGCAGCACTCCAATGTGGGAGGCAGGACATCCCATCATGTGTCCATGATCCCAACAAGATCATAGCCCTGGAACTGCACACAGATCTCTAATTCCTCATGTTTATTCCCCATGCTCTGTGCATTAGTGTACAGGTACCTCAGAGAGGTCTCCCAGCATGCTCGTTTCCCAGAAATTTTCTGGCTGTTTTTTTCATAGTGGTGCTTAGTAGGCACTTTCTCACTTACATGCAAATGCTTGAGGTGACATTGCTTAAGCACTGTTTCGTTGATTTTGTGTTCCTTTTTGTTCAGATCACTCCAGGCCCTTTCTTCATCAACACTGCCCACCACTTCCTCACAGGGCTGCTGGTAACTCTCTCCCTCCTCCATCTTTCTTATCTCTGGGTAGGGTTTGTGTGACTTTAGCAGGTACTAGGGAAGCTTTGGTAATACTCTCTGGGAAGGTGTTTAGAGGGAAGATGAGTCAGACTACAAGTATTGGAACCCATAAGATATACACCCTCATACTGGTCTTCTTAGAAATGTTCAGATTCCCCTTCATCTCAACGATCTTTGTCTGGCTGGTCATGCTGGATGCTTTACTGATACTTTTCCAGAGTCTGACCTTGCATTCATTCAAAATTAGTGTAAGTTTTGTTATGAAATGCAGTAAAAATAAGATTGATCCCCAAATACCCTACTTATTCTTGCTTCTGTGCAAGCATTTGCATAGAAATTGATAACAATAGACAACACATGCAGACACTTAACTAATAAATTCCTCATTTTGTTATACATACTACTTCTATGTCTACAAGAAAAACACTTTAACCTACCTTATTATGTGCGTATATTCACACTTCACTTTCAGTTGTCATGGTCACCGGATTTTTTTTTATTATGTGTTTATTTTCAATTTACTACAAAAATAAGAAAGTAATTGCCAGCCTGCCAGTTCTCTCTAAATCATAGGGTAGTAGGTCATTGTCAGAGTTTTCCAAATTCAATAAAGTTTTAATCTGCTACATTTCACTTTGCATTTTAAATATAAGAAACATAAAACTGAGAAATCAATTTGTTGAGGAGAAAAAACCCAAATATTTTTGTAATGATGTTCCATTTACAATTACTTTCTTTGTTTACTTGTAAGTGCAAATTTATTGGAAAAATAATTTTATAGGGGATCCTGACTCAGTCTTCTCTGTAAGTTTGTGAATGAATCTCTATAATACAGGCCAGACATGATAACAGCTTTTACATTACTCTTCAATGGAGTGCAAGGAACACACATAAGCAACACATTTATATTCCAGCCGTAAACCAACTGTGACGGATAGAATTTTAATCTCTTCTTTTCCAGTGGAGGCTGCTTTTGCAAATAGCAAATTTTAAATGTGACAAAATAGACCTGCCTCGGTTTTCTTAAGGAATTTAAGATATGACTGTGCATGGAAATTAAATGGACAAGAATGTTTTTGGAAACGAAGTTAAACCTCTCTGTACCCCACCCCCACGGCCCCCAACAAAGAAGAATAATTAAGATACAGTACTTTTATATTACTATTTCTAACTAAAAGCACTCATGTGGTTCGAAGTGATAGCATTAACCTAACTAACTATAGACTGTATCATCATGCCTTCCACAGCTTCACATTAATGTTTCATATCATCTCCATGCAGACTAGCCCCAAGCTGGCCGGTTTTCTATTTATATGAAAAAACAAACAGCAAATATGCAATAAAGCCTCTTATGTATAATTCAGTGCTGTGACAAATTTGTCTAAAGAAAAAAGAAATCAGTAACAGAATGATTTTTAAATGTATTTTAGGACATAAGTTGCAGAACTTTTGGCAAACTGAAGTTAATTTGATATAATGTCAGCACACCAGAGGGACAGAATGCCAGTTAGTCAAGAAAGAAGTAGCTTTTTTTAAACACCAATGCAACTTTTTGCAGTTTAATAATCTTTCTGGGCTGTGAAAAGTCAGTTCTTTAAATGTACTGGTTTCAAATATTTCTTGTAGGCAACTGTAATCAGAAAAATATTTTAATATACATTTTCAATATATTTATTTGGTGTAAATTTAGTATAAATAAAAGATATTTAAAGTGTCTGTTCCAGAGTCAAACTGAAAACTACATGAGTTTTTCTCTTGTCCTTAGAAACCACTGGAATAGTTTTTGAAGATATAAAATAAAGAAATTAATTACTTTATTATAAATGTAAATTTAACACAAATAATTTTTGATGCTCTAAAATACAAGTTATTTATTCTAAAAAAATTGATTAGTGTTAAAGAGTATATATAACTTAATTTTAAGAAAGTAACGTATTCTTACAGAATTTCATAGCTTTATGGAAAGATTGTAGTACCTGTAAATTGCAAAGTTCAAACATAAATTAATTGGAATGTAGAAACAGAAATGAAATAATTTGTACAATGAATGATAATGATGCAATTATCCATCCTTCCATGTTACCGTTTTTAGATATTTTTCACATATAAATACTGTAAGAAACAAACAGAAGATAATTAGGTACAGGAAATTCTGATTAGCATATTTATGTTTTCACACTGTTACTAAACTTACCAATATCTGAATATAACTGAATATTGCTATCTATTTAATAGGCTTTTAAAAAGGGCAAAAGTCAGCATACTAAGGTATTTTTACCCCATTTTGTTAGCCTGTATTTCAAAGCAAGTAAATTAATCGATACCATGGATCTGACACTTTTCAGGTCTTTTCCACACAAAAAAAACAACCCAAACAAGTCATTCCTGCTGTGAAACAACAAGGAAAATGTTCTGAAATATCTCCCTCGATGAAGGAAAAATATTCCAACTTTTCATTCAAACATAGGTTTAGTTTAATCATACCTAGCTAGCTCAGCTTTTTGAAGCTTGCAATGATGGTTACACTTTCTGTAATGGTTGATTTATCTGCAATTAGACTGCCTCTAATATCCAAGTATTACTACCCTGCAATGTGTTCATTCATATCATCCTACGATGCATATATTTTGCAGTACTGCATATTGTCATATACCTTTAATTAAAGCTCTGATCTGGAAGGGCAACTACAACTCTACCTGTAGAAGACAAAACTTCCACAAGTCAGGATTTCACCTTTCAGATATTTCCCAAATGGAGAAACAGGGAGCAGAGCTACTTTAGATAGCAAACCTTTTTCTAAGTAATCTGTATACTTGTTCACGTGCAGCAGATTTCTTTCTGAATATCCAAAGCTTCATTTTATCCATGTTCCAATCCAGACCATCCACTTATAGCATTCCCAGAGAGAGACAAATATGTTTCCGTGTAACTATGTTCTACTTATGTCAAAGTTCTAGAGAAGGAACAGTATCACACCTGCAGTTTACAGGTTTCACAAAATTTTGTATGTGATAGTAACATATTTTTTCATTTCCTTTTAGAGGCCAGAGTTGCCAGTAGAGTTGCATGTGAAATCCTGGACCTTCATTTGGCCTTTCTCAATATTGCTTTATCTTATCCATCATTTATTAGGTTCAGGTTGTCCATAAGCATGAGAACACCACTGAAGCCATCCTATGCCTATAGTCAGATGGTCACCAAATGTGGACTGCAAATTCAGCAGCCTCTGTTTCTTGAACATGTGCAGATTTTGGTGATTAAAAGCCTGGCTGTTCAAATAATAAAACCCCTTTCTCTTTACCACTTTTCAAAATTCATACAGTAGATAACTAGCTTTGAAGAAAGCTAAGGAAAAATATTAACATACATTTTGCTTTTCTGTTTTTTTAAATATTTAAAAATCAGACTCCGAATAGGAACATTTTTTGTAGTTTTGTTGGCATTTTTCTTTCAATCTTAGTTAATTATAGATACCAGAGTTTGCTCCGTAAGGTGATAATTTTGCAATTGAGTAAAAATATTTTTATTACATATATCTTTATATTTACATTTTCTTTTTTCCTAAATTTTTGTTTTCTTTTTGACATCCCAATAACCTTAGTTACTTTGTTTCCCTTCTAATACTATATGCAATATTTCTTTCCAATTGGAATTTCTAATTCCAAAATCTTAAACGCAACTAAGATGTTCTTCCACTGTGTCATCATTTGACCAAATTAAACATATTTAGTTCTAGTATTTCCTCACCAGAAATAAGGAAACCCCTTAGTTATATTTGTTTTCCAATGTACCAGTGAAATTGCACCAGTCTTTCAACAACTTTCTTGTACTGAAATGCCAAAACCAGAATGCAGCCTTTTCCAAGCCAAGTGAAAGAATTCTCTTTCTCATTCCTTATAGCAAGAGATGTTTGCCTCACTCTATAACATAGCAGTTGAATGAGTCTAAACCTGCTATACAGAGGATATAAATTTGGGACACAGCATATAGCTCTAATAAGTCGTACTTTCAAAATGAATGTGATTTCATCAGAACTAGCTGTTATGAAATATTCTTCATAGTACCTGAATCATTTTGAGCACTTGGTTGAGACTTTATTAATGACTGAACACACATATTGCATTTGGTTTGACTTGGTAGAAAAGGCATCTTAACATGCATAACCATCATTAATAACTGTGACTAAGCTTTTTTGAATAACCTGTTATTTACCTAACTAATATTTTGGTTTGGGTTGTCTACTCTTTCTCATCTTTTCCTGTCCCATGTACATGGTATGACCATTGTTTACACAGTCTGTATGTAAGCTTTGAGCAAGGTTAAATAAATTATTCTTTCACACCTTAATGAAAATATTTGCTTCAGGTTTGGTTTGGTTGTTTTTTTTTTTAACCAAAGAACAGATTATCTTTGGTGTGTTTTCAGGGTTGTTTTTTCCTTACCAACATGTTCTGAATATCTTGCTTTTGAAATAGCAGTTGGTAAGAGTCAGGCAAAGAAACTGGGAGTAATCTGCATTCATATTTTGAAAGCATGTTCAATTGTAAGCATGCAGCTGGAAGTTCTTTTCTTTCTAGCTAAAAGAAATTAAACAGCTCTTGTAGTTTCAGCTCAAACTATTATGTATTCCTGGAGTAGTTCATCTATGCATTGTTTTTACACAGAGTTTGTAGAAAAACTATGGTTCAAATGTAAATCCCACAGGGAATTCTGCAGGCTGAATCATCCAGTCATCTCCCTGTTCACAGGGAGAACATGGTACACAGCAAGAGCAGGCACGAAGCAAAATGGTGAACAGAGCTAAATCCAGATGGCAGCCAGTCATGAGTGGTGTTCCCCAGGACTCAATTTTGGGGCCAGACTTTTGGGACATGGTTTAGGAGGCATAGTGGTGTTGGGCTGATGGCTGGACTTGATGATCCTGGAGGTCTTTTCCAACCTTAATGATTCTATGACTTTATAAAAGAAGCACACATCCAAGTGTGTGCTGGGTTGTAGAGGTAATGAAAATGTTAAAAAATGAAGTAGTACTTTACCAAAGGATCATAAAGAACTATAAATGGTTAGTTATCTTGACTATTAATGACTTTTACTTCTTTGGTCTTGACAAACTGGACATTGCATCATTTATGTTAAGCAAAATGTTTCTGGAAGCTTTGTTGTCCTGATTTACTCCACTGATCATATTTGTGGCATCTGCATTAGCTTTCTTCTTTTCTATTCTATTATCGTAACACTGTACAAATGCAGAACATGGAGTCTCTCCATCAAAGAGCTGACAGTCTAAGATCATTCAGGTAGAGGATTACTAGGAAGGCAAGGCACTGTGAACTCAAATCTCAAATGCTAGCACAGCTACCAAAAGCAAATGAGACAACATAGCATGAAGGAACATAGTATTAGCCAAAAAGGATCTGAGAGGGGACCATATAGGTGCTGATGGAGAAAGCATGAAGGCTCAGGCCTTGAAAACTTACTAGTGAATAAAGCTGGTCATCACCATCAGACAACTTTATGGAGATGATGACTTTTCGATATTGGTTAGGACATACCAACTAGTCAGTAATGGTCTTTAAAATTAAGTAGGCTATGTTTGGTCCCATAATGAAAAAAAGTCTTATTTGAAGCAAAAGAATTAGAAAAATACAGCAATGTGGTAATTATTTTTAAAAAGTTTTATAGGTAATTACAAAGGTTTGAAAAGGAAAAAGTTGCATGGAAGGAAAAACAACATAATCTTTCATCCTGAATATAACTTTTTAAAATCTTTTTCTAAAAATATTTCCCTTTAATACCCATATCTTCTTTTGTGATTAGTCAGAATCATACAAATAAGTTTCTTAGTCATCACTTTTTACAGGGTTTAGGAAAATGGGGTTTTAATTTCTAGTTACTACCATAAGTAATACAACAAAAAACTACAAATAAATTACATGTTGTATGATTTTGATCTATATTGCAGCAATTATGTGCCATGATGAGCTCCTGGCGTAGTTCATCTATGCCTAGCTTTTTCACAAAGTCTGTAGCAAAGCTATGGTTCAAGTCTGAGCGACACAGGATGTTGTCTCCTAATAACACAGTTCCATAATCTGGCTAGATTTCCCCATAATATCTCTCTCTCTCTGCAGCTTTATTTACTGATCAAAAGGTCCTCCAATTCTGCAGGGTAATCATTTGTCTAGATGACCTCTATTAACTTCCTTCAGAAAAATCTGGATGAAGAGGATAAAAGCAGTCATCAGATTTATAAGAGCTGAAAGCTCTTTTGTTTGCAAAGGACTGTAAATATAAGAAATGGTTTTTCATGAAAAAAAAAAATCACAGAAGTAAAGGTGAAGCTACATTTACTAAGGAAGAGATACGTACGTAAGTCTGAAAGAACTAATTTCAGTGGAAGTTACCTTTGACAGAAATGTATGTTCCTTTCCCTTTAAAATTCAAAATTTACATTTAGTTGTTAGTGACCAAATAACAGATTCATATGGGTATGCTTATTGCCTTTTCTATCTTGTAATGAAAAACAAAATAAAAGTATCATAAGATTCTATTTTACATTTACATTACATTTACATAAGTTTCATTTCCAAAGCACTAACCATCTCACCCACCCTAATCTCGATAAATGGAAGTTATTTCTTTACTTAAGGCTTATTATGTTTGTGCTTTGTTACCTTTTTCTGTGTTCCAGCTGGAACTTGTCAGTCATTATGAACAGCCTGTTAAGTCTCACGCCTGCAGCAACTTTTAGCCAGCATTTCTGAATAGAAAGAGGAGAGTGAGATATCACTGCGTTATAAAGGGAACTTAACTCCTGAAATATGAAAGCACAGTATGTATCAGTGTGCTCTTTATAAGCTGATTCTCTGTCCCTTAGAGAAGCTTGGGCAAAATGCTTCACCATAAAGTGTATTTGATGTGTATATGAGCTCATGTGCTTTCAGTATACATTTCACTGTTTCACTATGGATGCACAATACCTCAGATATTGCAGTGTCTGATTCTTTGTTTCAGCATCTGTGCTTGATGCTAGCTGATTATCACTGTATATCTCCAAGAACCAAGTTTGATAACCCTCAAATTTTATCCAGCCTGGTGTAAGTATAGATGCTATTCTATCCTCCTTTTAATCTGAGTACTTGCTTCAGTAAAATACAGCAAGATATTATCTGTTATAAAGCAAAATTTCATTATAAAACAATTATATGAAAGAAAACTACTCTTGGCCACTCACAGTATGATCAGTTTCTGTGCCAATTTTGTTTGTTAATTTTTCATGAGATTTCAAGAAAATATTTCCTTAGGCTCAGATGAGAAAATACAACTGTAGCATATGAGAAAATAATAGGCATGGTGTTTTGATGTTGAATCATAATAGAACATGCAACTTAATGAGGGCTGGCCTGAGACTTCTTAGCCAGATGGACTAATTTTGCCTTTTCTTTGGATAAGGATCAAAATTCTGACTGCTGCTACCATGGAAAGGCAAAAGGAGTAAAATTAGAACAGAAAGACCAGAGAGAGGATTGTGGAGAACCATGAAGGATAGGTTTGTTGTTGGACACACGTGGAGGAGCAAAGGATGTCAGCTACCATTTCCCAGAGGAAATACGTATCCCCTTCTCCGTCAGCCATTGTACTACATACTGTTCATTTTTATTTCCATGACAAAGAAAAGATCAAAACCCAGGATTATCTTTTACCCTTGGCATGCCGCCCTATGCAGCTAGCTCCATTTCCATAAACCTAGAATGTGCATTGTTTTCTCCTGACTGAAGAAATCCTTTTTTATATGAAGGAATAGGTGACTTTAAATCACTATCTTGTCTATGGGGTCTAGGATCATAGACTCCTCATATACTCACAAATATGTACCTGAGTAAGTCTCTTCAGGAGCTGGATCACCTTCCCATATAAATATACCATGCATTTCTTTCCAAGAAAACAAAAAGCACTGTGATCAGCAGGAGCTATTGTAGTTTAGGGCACACTAACTTTTGCTCACTAAGAGATTTGTACTGTGGAGTTTGGGCTCATTCTTGTCTCTAATTTACAGCTCCTTCCCTCACTTGTCCCTTAAATGCCTCTAGCATGCCATGGTGACAATTGACCTAGTATCTCCAACATCTAAGAGCTCTCCAAACTGCTACTTCCCCTTCAAAACTGGTACCTCTCCTCCTTAATGAGAGGAATTATTAAATCAGTTTTCAGCAGTGCTATGGAGTTGAATCTTAGATTTTAATTCAAGGTGTCATCTGTAAAGTTTGCTCTAAAAAAGGCAGTTCAATCAGCCCAGGTGAGCACATAGAAATTAGATCAAAATATAAATATTATGACTACTTATAGCTGCCTAAAAGATAAATAATACATAGATCTGTATAAAATTAAACAGCTGAAACCAGGAGTTATACAGAAATTCTCACTTTTAGTTTGGCTTCTAGTCTTGTTTTATAGCCCAGTTCAGAAATCAGCCTCCTTCAACAGGACATAGTAACGCCCACATGAACACCCATATGTATATTATGTTAGTTTAAAGATTGCACAAAAATCAGGAGACTGAAGTTGGCAAGGGGAGGTGGTAAGACTGGGTGGCAAGACACCTATGCCCTTGGAAAAATACTATGGTCTTTAGAAAACCCTGGCAACTGAGAATGTAGCAAGTTAGTTTTCACCTGCTTGTCCACCCTCTCTCAGACTGAATTCTTTCTGTGAGGCTCCCAAAGCAGCAGTGAAGAATATCTAGGATTTTTTTTAGATCCTTTCAGAAAGGAAAGACAGGAAGGTTAGGGGAGATATTATTAATCTTGCTTGTGGGTGTCTATGTGGGTTGTTTAGTTAGTTTACTGTACAATGTTCAGATAATTTTGTAAAATGAAAGCTAATGTGTGAATTCATCCAAAGGAAAGAATGGTATAACATGAATCTTGTTTTAATGGTAAATGAACACTTTTAATTCTCTGTGTTGTTCTCATTCTCTGTATTATCTCTAGTGTCTATCCAGATAGAAATGGCCAGCCAAATCAAACTTGTCATTGTTATGAAGTACATTTTAGTCCCATTTAGAGACACCCTAGACACAAATAAATAATAAAGCTTTTAACAATGTTTATGAAAGTGTCATTCAGATTGTACTGGAAAATGAAATAAAAGATAGTCTACAAAAGTTATTTTCATTTGTGAGTTTTGAAAAAAAAATCTAAACCATAAAATCTAAGCAGCTTTTTGTTCTTTTCTTCCTGTGAATCTGCTACTTGCCTATGTACTATCCATTATTTCAGTGAATTTTAAACGAAATTCAGGGGGAAACTGAAGGTGGGAATGTCACATTATAAAAATCTATATGCTGGTTGCAGATTGCTTGCAATATGATGAAGCATTATTAAGTGTGCACCAATCATTTCAAAAGCAAATGGTAGGCACTTGCTTATATTATCCAAATGAGTGTGTAGTGGATCGTGGAAGAAAAAGTACATGTGCCTAAATTTGCTTTAGAAAGAAGAAGAAAACAGGGAGTTTTGTGCCATATTAATGCCAAAATAAGAACAAAATCATGGCAGTTGTAAACAATTATCTTTTCAGGTTTTATTCATGGCTTGCTTAAGAAATTTCTTATCTAAGCCTCTTGCCTTTTACTGCGTTAAACTGATCACAGATGTTGTAAGAAGGTGGAAAGAACAATGAATCCCTCGAAAAATATCAGGTTTTGCTGTTTCTTGTTTAACTGTGTACAGTGCTGACATCATTTAAAGATCTAATAAAGCTGAGCTGACCTTTGCCTGGATGAAGAGCGCTGTTGCATTTCTTGCCATGTTTGTGTTACTCCAAATCGTTCAAACTTTGATACATGCAACAACTTCAAATACATGTCATAGTGGTTGGCCTACTGAGAAAGCTTTTATAAGTTAGGTAGACCAATATATAAATTTATTTTCTACTTCATCAGAGAAGAGTCTGAGGATGCAGATCAACTGATGAGGTGGTTCCAAGAGAGTTTCATTTAATGTCTTTTTTTTTTTTTTTTTTTTGATTGTTTGAAAGTCATAGCAAATAGCATTTTATTATCACCTTCCAGTGTGGTACTCTGACAAGATGGGGTAGAATGAGGCACAACAGAGATGTAGAATTGGGAATCAAATTTTTTTCTGGTTTTGGCACTGGTAAAGTTAGTGTGAGAATAACATCCAGTCTTGATATTTACATTTAATAACAGATATTGAAATCACAACGTCTGTGAAGGAAGTACACAGAATATTTCAGGGGTTGGAGATTATACCTTACCATTCCATAAGCTTAAGAGAATGCAACCTATTTACTTTAACCGAAACAATGACACATAAGTTGACTATCCTGAGTAAGAACAGTTGTGGAGGAAAACCAGTGGGTTCTAAAGGGCTTTTTAGTCTCACAAAGAAAATACAGTTTAAAAAACAAACTAGTGTCTAATGCAAACCTAAAAAAAATTCCAGCTAGAAATAAGTCAGAATTTTATAACTTTATTTTCTATTTTAATATTGAGAGAGAACAGTGAGAATAATTAACACTTGAAAAAAACAGTACTGGGAAGCAGAGGATCCTCTGTGACGCGATGCATTCCATTTGTATCAGGAACCAGACTGAGGGAAGACTTTTTATCTGACAAATGTATTAGACTCTGCAAGCACAACTGGGTGAAACTGGATGGTCTGTTATCTACAGGAGGTGAAATCAAATCTGTTGGTTCCTCTTGACATTTGATTGTTTGGGGACAGATATTCTTTGGGTCCTCATTTCAAAGTAGATAGCACTGAAGATCTACCTATGAAGTTATATTTACTAGGTAAATATATTTTCCCTCAGCTCACCAAACTATCTTTTCTTCTGGATTGGTGACACACTGTAAGTCTATCTTTCACATCCTAGAGAAAAGAAGCTATGATTTGTGCTGACCCCAAGAGAATAATATGCCACATGAGGCAATGGATAGGCCTCAGTGTTTTGTACTATATTCTGAAGTGACATTAGTTCACAGGAATAATGTTTGTTGATTTTATATTTGAGAAGAGAATGTAGAAAAAAGATGCAACTAAACAGCACCATATTTTGGTCATTTAATGCAAATTATATTTTATAGAAAGCTTGCTCTTCTGTGTATAATAAGGAGGAAAAAAATGAGCAATATGTGTTTTCCAAAACTGGTGAGATGCAGTTCCAGTTCTGGAAGTGAATTTTGCAATTTGAGACAATCTGTAGTGTTTATTATCAAAATGATATATATGAGATGAGTTGAAAAACTCACTGTTCTGTCCTAGGCAGGTTTTATCTCCAGAAAGATATTGTCACATAGCAACCCAGATGGATCAGCTTCCCAATCTCAACTGCATATTGACCTACATATTGAAATTTTAGCAATTTACTATTTAAAATACTACCAGGGCATTTAATGATATGTCCGTCAAGAGTTAACTTACCTTTTTTTATTAATAATACTGAATGTTTCACAGAATGTTTTGCAGCCCCAAAGTGATGTACTTTGATTACCTATTCAGTGATTAAACTTCTTCAGCATTTGAAATGCATGACAAAAACTAAAATATCTGATTAGAGCAGACATGTGAGTTAATGTATTATTTCCTGAGATCATAGATTATTGTCAGAAGAAAAAAAAATATGGTGATTGCATTTCAAGACTATTTGCTTCAAGCAAAATTGCTTTAGTCATGGGATCAATATTTTTATAGTGTGTAGCTGCTCGGAAATGGATCCTATGTTTGAAAGTTAATCAATCAATTAATTGAACAATTAATGAATATTTCCTATGCACTTGTTAAATGATGGATATACTATAAACAGTAGAAACCCTGCCATGAAATGTTGTTAAAATTTGCCTCTAGTCATTTTCTAAGATGTTGTCATTTAAGCCATTTTATGTATGCAGTAAAATGTACATTACCAGGGCTTTTAATACATATAGAAGCTGTGTCATGATGCCGTCTATTAGCAACTGAACAATGCTATTAAGTCATTAAGAAAATAACATTTTTAGAAGGATTATGTTTCTTTATAACTGAGCACTCCTATTAAAGACATTAAGAAAAGGAAGACCAAATAAAGGAATGCAAAATGTAAGAATTTTATCTTCATTCTTATTTTAACTATTTCAACCTTTTTTTCTTTTGATCTGTTGGAAATAATGTCATATAGAAGATTTTTATTGATGTTGCCAGAGCTGCAGCTTTATATGATGCTGACTTGCATTTATTCATGCTGTTAGTCATAGAGCCCTGCAAACAAAATATTCATTACTCTGGACCAAACTCCAGGTCCAGCTATTAGGACATCCTGTCTCCAACAGAACTCAGTGCCAAATGCTCACTAGGATTGTGGAATCAACACTGGAGGAAAAAATATAAGAAGTCTTTTTTTGTGGTTTCTTTGTTTGTTTGTTGTTTGGTTTGTTTTTTTTTTTTAATTTAGGGATACAGAACAGAGCAAAGGTGAAGCTGTAGTTGGATAAGACTAATGAATTGTCTTGCTATAAAAAAAGAAGCATTATTCTTGATTTCATATGACTTAATGTGAAATTCTTTATTTCATAGAAAGAGTGCACAAGTTTAAAATGAGGCAGTGTCAGCTAAAAATGGAGCATGAAATAAATTGGGAATATTCTCTTCTTCAGCCTTCAGGATACTGGGAAATGGATGACACCTACTTTGATTTCTAAAGGATATAAAACCAGCCTATAAACATTATTGCATCTTGAAAATAACCAGTCATCAATTTACATGTGCTTAGTCCAGGGAACTCAAGCGGTAGCACTGAGGATGATGGCCTCACTCAAGTCAACTACATGAACACTTAACCTTATGCTATGCAAATAATAATCCATTGTACATTTACAACTTCAGGGGTTTCTTCCCATACCTAGAGCTCAGCTGGTAACTGCCAGTGGAACTAGTATTTCACCATACTTAATGTTTTTCAAATCAAAGAATCTAACACTAGATTATGATGGTTATTTATTTATCGACTACTTAAACTAGTGCCTTGGATATTCCAAGCAAAGTATTCAAGACTTCAGTCATGAGTGCACTTCTACATTTTCACTATATTATTAACTATTGAGAATTTTATGATGTTTATTTTCCTTCTCAATGTAACTTCAGCTTTTAGGAACAGCTTCTTCTCCTGTTTTAACGGAACTGCTTTTGGGGTAATTCTGTTTACACAACAAATACAGAAATGTAGTCCCTCAGTATCCAACCTAACTGTACTCAGAATAGAGGACCTGAAGTCTGATTTCTAGCTGGCTGGGTTTCTAGCTAGCTGGGTAATGCTAGACTCCATAGCAGCAATCACAAAATACTCATGGATTATGATGAAAATTTGATTTTTCATTAATAGAATTAATTTAATTTCATCATTTTCTAAAAGTGTTGTGAATGCAGTTGAAATATAAATACCCCTTACTGATTTTTTTTCTTTCACCAGATTGTTCATTTTTAAGTAGCCAGTCGAGTCAAATGCAAAAGGCGTTCCACCATTGCTTGCATACACTTCTTAATAAAATATGAATGTTACTGATTATTTTTTCTGAACTATCAAAAGATGCAGAAAGGTATCACAAAGTATAAAGCTACTCAAAGGCTTAATTAAAATATTTCAGATTGAGAAAGTTATTAACTTTTAATAATCCCCTTCTGGTAAAGATTTTTCTAGAAGGCTTAAAAACCCTAACTGGAAAATAAGTAGTCTGACGATTCTTTACTGTCATCATATAGTACAAGATTTTTTTGTCTACTACTGGCTATTCTGTTCAAAGTACAAGGTCAGACATCAGTAACACTATGCTGTGCATTGAGTTATTGATCACTTGTGCTGTCCCTTTTATGCCCAGAGAACACAAAAGTTTCAAAACTTAATCTGAAATTTATTTTTTCAGTAAAACTTTAGATTTTATTTCTTGAAATGGTACCACAGAGAACCTGAAAAAAAAACCAAAACCTTGTGAAAAGTATGTTTAAATCTTTTTCATAATATTCAAAATACTTGAAACATGGGAAAATACTTCTGCAACAATAAAATGTATTAACTAATAATTTTATTACATGAAAAAGAAAAGGTGATCTTATAAATGGTCCTATGTCCAATAAGGCTCTATCCTTCCTTAAGTGAGTGTGTTAGGTGTTAAGGTCATGTGGTTTTTTTCTCTTACTACACTACAAGGCCAGTAGCATGCACTCTTCCCAGTCTTTTCTTTAAGTGGCTAAAGCACTTTCTTGTTCAGAAAATGGAATTAAACACAAGCTTTCCTACTCTGGGTAAATAGCCTGGTCAGCACGTTTCTTATGTTGAAAGCAAATGAACCAACCAGACAACCCAGGAACAACTACTGCTTTCTTTTTCTGCATTTCTGAGTGTCTGCAACTGCTAGACATGCTGAAGACAGTAAGCATCCCCACCGGACACTCTCTTGTGAGAACCTGGACACCTCTGCTAAATCTCAGTATTTAGAGGTGCTTCCACATATGTTCTGAGTTTCAAGTTTTAATGTCTAGGGTACGACCAAGTATTAAATGGATTTCAGCTTAATTAATATTTCTCAGGTACCACTACCTTTTTGTCTTTCTTAACACATAAAGAATTTAGCTTAATGTTGCTTTGGCATGGGCTTTCTTTCATCTTTAATCACAGCAAGCTGAAGGTTCATATAAAAGCACTTATTTTACTTTTGACATATAGCCATAGCTTGCTATGGCATTAATGGGAGCTATATATGAAAGTACTGAAAAAGGAAAAGGCCCTGAATAATTTATAAAGGTGAGCTACAAATAAGTGACTAAAGTACCAGAATAATAAAATAAGCACATCGGGACTAAATTGCTCAAGAGGTGGTAATGAAATATGCAGTCCTTCACCTATGATGTCTACCCATCTATCTTACCTGGTTAATATATGTTTTAAATCCTTCTGAAACGTACTATACAAATTCGTTATAAGTTATTTCTGTAAAAGGCTATCAAAAAAATACCTTTTACTTGCTATAAAAAAAAAACCCAACAGTTGCCTATTCAGAAAGCATAAATTGTCATAATACTTGTTAACAGCCTTGTTTCATGTCTTCAGTTAACTTTAGAAACGAAAGCCTAAGATTCTCCTATAAACAGAAAATGTCTATAATCCACCAGGGTATAATGAAGGAAATGATTATTTCTGAAACACCTACCCTGCTTGTCAGCCCCTAAGCACTTCAACAAAGCACTCTGAGTCATTCTTATAAAGAGGTGGTGTGACAGAAGAAATGAGCCACAGGTTGGAGATCCTCAGGCAAACGCAGCCCAGTGCATATGGTACATCATTACCAGTCTGATTTTAATGAAGTTTTAGAGCCTTAAATTTCACATCACAGTTGGTGCTCATACGCATTTTACTGTTATTGCCTTTCATTTGCCAACTAAAGATAATTGATGATCTTTACTTAGAGAATTTGTAGATTTTGGAGCTGTCTATTTTTAACAGTGATTTCTACATTTTTTTCTTTGTGTATGTGTGCATTTATGTCCTTTATGCCAATTTTTACTGGGTCTAATGATTTTTTTAGTGTTTTTAAAATAAAATCAGCAAATGATAGACTTCTTTATCTTCATGCAGCTGAGCAAAATTTCATTAACATCTCCACTGACATGAACAAAATAATGTGTAAGGAAAGGTTATACTAACCTTCAGTAAGAATGGAAGAATATGGTCCTTGTCTTCTACAAACTCACACAGAATCTAATCTGTCATGTTATCACTTAGGTAAATTATTACATTAAAAGAAATGGAGGAGTTCTTTATTTCTATTTAATGATTTTTTATAAAGAAAATCATTGAAAATATTTACAAAAAGTGAAATGAGCAAGAGAGAAAAAAATCAAAGCTGAACAGAAATAAATAGAAGAACCTAAAAATTTAAAGAAATGGGAAAAGCAATTAAAGAAAATTAACAAATAGAGAGTAAAGCTTCAACCATTCACATTCAATCTCTTGTAGAGAAAGACACATTAAAATGACCACTCATGTATTGCATCGCATCACATCCATCTTTCACTTCCTTTATTTTTCTGAGTGATCTTCCATGCCTCATTCAGAAGCCTCCTGGGTCCTTGGTACTTCCCAGGTTCATGATCACAGTCATTGCTGGTCTACAGTTTTTAGATTGATACTAACAATTTTGAGTTTTTAAGATTGTCACAATATTTGTGGGAGTATAGCTAACAGTTAAAAATTCTGAATTAATATGATCATTTTGCCTGCTTTGAATCTACTATGTCCTAGATCAACCAGTTCCAGGCTCTATGTTATACAAAACCAATATATAGGTTATGAGATTTCTCATAAAATCCCCTTTAAATAATAAAAGCCTGAGCACAGAGAGTAGCCCTCACTGCAGCCCTTTGGTGTATGCTGGATATTCTGAAATGCATTTCAAATATATCCTTTTGTATATTAGTAATAGATTAAACAAAATAAAATATGTTGATTTTAAAGGCACTATCAACATTCAGATGATTGTATTTTAAGATCAGATATGCAGGGCTTGATTCCAAATGACAAGGTTTGGGCAGGGATATGAAGAGGACATCAGCAAAGATAGCTCAGATTTAGTCACTCATTTAGCCCTAAGGGAGTGCCAGCAGTAACAGACCTTCTCTTGGTTTTCCTGGTTCCCCACCAGCCTGGACTGGCTCCTCAGACTTCAGACAGTAGCATGTTACAAGTATCACAGACTTTTAAAGACGTTTTCCACCTCACCTGTCTCCTACACTATTCAACAAGTACTTGTCTGGTTTTCTCACAGTGTTGAAGCTCTTTGTCAATGCCATCCTGATATTATGAAATAAAAATCTTTAGAGATTTTAGTCTTCCTGTACTTACAGGCTACTGACTCTGGGTAAATATTTCCAGATGAGTCTTGTAAAGCTTCTAGCTTGAAAAACTGTGGCCTGACAGTTCTCCTTCTACTATTTCAAAGCTGAACCACACATGCAACGTTCACTGAAACTTTGTAATAAGGTATACCGTTCCTGTACAGGAGAAGCATTTCTTACTTATATTGCCATAAAAAATCACATGAACTTTATTATTTTTATATAATTTCTTCATTTGAACTGAAAGTGCAGAAGTCCCTTGGAAATAGAGTATTTTAGCATGCAGCCAAAATACAAAGTCATATCCATTAATTTTATCTCAACTGTACAGCTCAATGCAAACTTACGATAAAGATAAACCTTTTCTTCCTTTCTTTTCTTCTCAGTCTCTTTGGTAAACCATACTTAAAGATTAAGCTTCTTTAGGCTGAATTCTGCACTGAAAACAAGGTTTAATGAAGCATTGCACTGCTTAATGTTGCTCTAGGAAGGGTAACTATATTGATTCAAATTTGGAGCAATTGAGACAGTTGGTCATCTGAAGCACAAAAAAACAGTGTGGCCCTTTCAAAAGGGGAAAAGGACAGGAGTTATCCTAGTTAGATAGAGTTCTTTCTCTCGATGGTCACACAGGAAAGAGGATATCTACCATGATGAAGTTGAATGCTCAGACCACTCCAATGCTCACATTTTTAACATTAAGTCTGAGATTATTTATGCTGAGGCACTGAAATATGGTGGAGGGATTGGACCAAAGTATCACAAAAGGGTCAGAATAGATCTATATTTGCCTCAAACCATACTGAATGAAAAGAAAGCAATTTACATTAAGATGATGAACCACCCTTGCTACAGAAAGATGTGATAAAGTCCTTCACAGAAAGATTCTTGTGAAGGCTGTGTCTGCAAGGGATGCATAAGCCACTGGAAGCTGCTCTTAAATGATGTACTGAGGAAAAAGTCTGCACCTTGGCGAGGTTAAGGACTATAGCTTCTGATATGGACATCTTCAGGAGACCATAAATTAGGGGGTCTAGAGGGGAGGAGACACTGAGAGTAATATATTACGATGGTCAGACACACCATCTAGTTTCCTACAACTGTGCCCTGAAAAAAGCAGTAATATTTCCTTAGACTAGAGGGAAAAGACAGTTAGATACCTTTCACGTAGGGAAGCAGCTGTTAGTGCTTTAGCTTGTAAAAATGGTATATATCTTGTTCATTAATAACAAATTAATGTGTATTTAACAAAGCAAGGCTGGGAGGAAATGAAAATGGGTAGTACAGCACAACAAGGAAAAGGAAAAAGGGATAGAGTCTAATTGGTTTCTTCAACTACCTCATGGGTAGAGAAGGCAGGGCTCAATTTCTGCAGAGGTACACAGTAAAAGGACAGGAGTCAGTGGACATACGGTACAGCAAGGGATATTCCAATTATATAAAATGAACAAATTATTTATGATGAGGTCACTCACAGAGGCTGTGGGGCTCCGTCTTGGCATGTTCAGAGAGCAGCCGGACAGGGCCCCGAGCCACCTAACATAACTTACGTTAGTCACGTCGGTAACTCCTTGCAGCAGGATGTTGGGCCAGCTGACCTCCAGAGGAGACTCTATCTATAGATAGTCTATTTATACAAACACTGAGGCTTCCTTGTTAAAAATGAAACAATTTCTCTAAGAATATAAGTGCCAGTTAGCTGAATGTGCTGCACAGGCAGGCACTCATCAAACTCCAAATTCAGCTTTGAGAGACTGATTTTACTTACAGAAGGCACCAGGCTGACAGTGATGGCAGCTCAGTAAACATGTTGTAACAGTACGAGACCACTAGACTTGCGCTCTGTGTAAAATTTTTAACCCTGATCCCCAGAGAGAAGAGAATAGTGCACTGACCCACTTCCCAAGTATCCCTGAGTCTCTGGCTCTGACTTACTACAAGGATGACTCATGGACCTGCAGAGAAAATATTTACTGAACAACCTGCCAGCAGAGGATGAGGTGGGCAGAAAGGAGAGAACCACATTAAACAGAGATCAGCATAACTGAATTCCATTTGCTTAGTGATCCTGCACCTCTCTGCTCTGTGCAGATTTTTTTTTCTTTAAAGATAACCCAAAAGAAAAATTGTCAGTGTTTAAAAGTATCTTTAAATAGCATAAACACAGAAGGACAATGCTTCCAGTTAGTTAAAACAGAGGGTAAAGTAAACCCGAGGCAGATAGACACCCAAGGCTGTAGCCTGTGGCTAACAGCTAATGGATAGCTAGCCAGGGGCTATCTGCAAGCCCAAAGGGGAAAATAAGTTGACAATTCCCATCCAATCTGTTTGTGGTTGAGTATTTGCTTCACAGACTGACTGTGCAGCTATAGGCTTCTGGTGTGGTGTCAGCATATGAAACAGGGTTCACAACTGCAGCAAGCAGTTTATATCCTGCCTTTCCAGGCACGTTCCTCCAAATCCTGGAATGAAGCTAGCAGAAAATCATGGGGGAGCCAGGACTTCTGTTGCTTTATGTTGCTGTGTGGTTACAGACAATTTCCTTTTCTTCTTCAGATAATCAAATTATACTAATCAATCAAATTACAAGAGAAAACTCCAAGGCAATTGTTTCAGGTTCCACCTTTGGCAGTGTTTTCTCTAAGATGAAGACATTTTTCAGTATGGAATCTCACAGATTAACTAGTGTCACTGGCAGAATTACTGAGCATGTGGGAAGATCTCTCTTTACCTCCTACTCTGGGGCAGTAGGATAGCACTGTATTATTAGCAGAGGTGCAGAGTTCCACAGCATTTACACAGGGGAAATGGTGTCCCACATAAAATATACCTTAGAAAGTCCTGAAGGAGTTTGTGTACTCATGTGGCAAAGTGCAGCATTGAAAAAAAATATTTGCTTGCATCCTGGAAGCACTATTAACTGCATTAATTTAATTTCCAAGTTATTTTACCCTTGTCTCTCAGCAGAGATAATTATCTGGGGCATGACACTAACATTGCTGTATTGCTTCCAATTTCTGAGCTAAATGTTGTTGAGCTGTTTCAGGAATCTTTCTAGAATTTGCATCTGGGACCCTATGTCTGAGAAAGCCAACACAGCCTACCGTTTTTATTTGACAGGTTCAGTCCTATGGATATCTTAGTTTCTTAACTTGTGTTAGCCTGCCCACACGGTGGAAAACTGCCATACCGCCTTATTTTGGAGGTTCAGTTTTTCTTGTAATCTTTCTGCATGGATAATGAAACTTGGAGGTAATCCAAATGGAAAGTCAGCATCTGTCCCTAGACTCAGACTGTAAATAATGTGTTACTGGGAGGTTAAAGCTCTACAAAACTCTCTATTTTGTATTTTTTATAGTACTAACCTCTCCATGGTGATTCTGAAATCTGAGACTAATACATCAGGAACTGGCGCTAAATTTTACCTTACTCAATGCAACCACAAAAGTTACCAAAACATGTATTAAAGTATTCTCTACAAATTACTTGTTCAGATGGAGAGTTCAGGATTTATTTCAGGTACAAAATCTGTTTGATGCCAGAGTTAAGATTAAAAACCCAAGAACCCCTGGCCAGCACTGTCATGTGTTGTCAAGCCAGTGGATCATACCTCTTTTTCCATGATTAGGTGTGCAAATTTGAAATGAGCTTTCCCAGCTCCCTAGGGGAATTTGAAGTACTAGTAAATCAGGATTGGTGTGGTGAAGGGAGAAACATCTGACACTGACACACATGAGCAGTTATCTACTGGTATAAACACTGAAACTGTACGATGAGTCTCTAGTTCTGTATAATTTCCAGACAAACATCACAAGCACAGTTCCAAACTTACAGCTGGGGTCACCAAAAAATATTTGTGCCATTACAGAGAAATGTTGCTATGCACATAACCATGATGCATTAGCCAATGGTCCTTGGCACTGAATAATAACAGATAGCTCCTTAATGATGGTGTTTCACTATCTCCCACTTGCACTACAGAGTATTTTCTCTTGGTCAGTTGCATATTTGGTCCTTGGTTTGTGTCAGGCTTTTCTTATGACCCCTATATAGCCTACCAATACATATAATTTTTTTATGTCCCTGTGAAAAGTGTGTTAGACCTCAAATGCAGATCTTAGGAAGGTCACCTGGAGCTGGGATGAGCAAAACACTAGTGTAAATATCCGCACAGTTCAATATTAAAAGTCTGCAGTATTAGACTTTGGAATTCATTTTTAGAAAGCTCCATTAAACTGAGGGAAAATAATATTTTGTTACAGTTACCAATTCTTGCTGCATTTAACCTTTTTTTTTTTTTGCTGCGAAGTATACAATATCAAGAGAACCACACCACAAGCAACTATGCTATGAGATTCTGCATCACATTCTTACTGAAAACAGTATAGAAAATGAGCCAGGAAAAATATCTTTGCAAGGATTATTTCTTTAAAAATCGCAAAGATACTGTCAAACATATTTCAGTAAGCAGTAAATGAACCCTGCTTGCACCATAAATCATTAATGTTTAATCACCAGCCAATGCCTCAATAAGCTCACTGGCATGGAAATTCTAAGATACTCAAAGGATAGCTCTAGCAAATCTGGCATGCATGGTTGGCTTGTGTGCTTAATTACTGTTTATGCATTGGCAGTATCCAAGCAGTTGTATGTAATAAATAGAACACTGTCACACTGTCCAGATGGTTTTAGATTCAAGGCCTAGGGAGTATGTTTGAAGATTACAGGCCTGATTTACTAACAATTCACACCAGCTCAATTGCTGAAAATCATGCTAATAGCATACGTTTCAGCAATTTCATCAATGCAGAAATAAATAGACTATTAATGGCTATTTAAAAACATATTTTATCCTCTATTTAGCCACTCTTCAGGGAAGATATAATAATTTTATTTTGTTTTGAGCCATGTAGCAGCTTTATTTCTGCAGTGTCCAGTGGGTTTGAGAGAAATGTGTTCTTTCACACAGAACAAAGGAGTGGCAAGCAGAGATAATCCAAGCTGTCTTTGAAAATGATAGTTTAGGTATTAGAATCAGTATAGCTGCTTTAGTGTGGTGATCTGCCTTAATTAATTTACACTGTCAAGAATTAGGGGCAGAATTACATGTAATCAAATTAAGAATGGAGTCATTAATTGTTTCAGTTTTTACCTTATGTATAAATATGAAGCCAAATTATGCTATCATTTTCAAGCAGTCAAAAAACATTTTGGTAAATAAGTTTATGAAGAACTACTGTATTTTTCATCCCCAAACTGGCTTTGTCCTAAATTTGTGAAATTTCTTTAAAAAGATTTCCTTTAGGGAAGAAGAGAGAGGAGAGAAGAGTTGGGAGGAAAGAAAATTGGTTTAGAGAGGAGATATACTTTTATTTAATAAATTAATTCTTAGAGATCCTTCCATGGACCAAGTATATGGGCAACCTGAAATCAAGTTTTTATGTGTTTGAGAGTATGTTAAGTTATCTCCCATTTTTCACAAGAATGCCCCATCTGAAAGATTATAGAACAGTCAGGATGGAAGTGAGTACGAAGATGGACTTCATCCCCTCCACATGAACAGGAAATGAAGTGCGATTTTCTTTGCAGGACATGAAAATATAAAAATAACAAAAGAACATGCCAGCAGCAGGTAATTGAACACAGTATGAGAGGTGAAGCCAAAGAGACTGATAAAAAAGCTAGCAGCCAATATTTTCCCCTATTTATGTGGGTAAAAAAAACATTACTGCCAAGCTGATAAATTATCTCAGTAGCTGGATTATAATTTGAAGTTTGTTTTTGATTGAAAAGAAAGTACTCTAAAGAACAAATCATTGACCATATTTGGTAACCATCAGTCATATTTCATGGTGTTTTGATCTCTCCATGATGAAGATCCTGTTATGTAGCTTCTTTTTCACCATAAAACAACAACCTGAAGTGTTTCATGATTAAATCCAAAATAGCATTTATGGTCTTAAAAATTTAGGATTTATGGTCATAAACATATGGTCTTAACAAATTCATCTATTCATTCTGAATTATTCACTACTCCTCAGTTATTCACCTGCTTATCCATTCCTTTATACCCAACTACTCCTAGAGTGCAGTTCATTTATGTTAAGAGATATCTGAAATAAATAGGTGAAAAACTGCATCTCCACTGGCCACAAAAGGACTCTAGCAAACTAGTTCAGCTGTTGGTGTTCACAAGGTAAAAAAACATCTTTAAGTGAGAGTTTTAGGCCTATCGTCTACACCCAAAATATATCCCAAAGGAATCATTGTCCCAGGAGCCACCTTTATTTTTATTTAAATTAATGCTGTACCACACCTGCCCTACTCCTGCCTATGGGGAATTAGACTACAAAACGAAGTAGTGCCTACATTTTTTAGGATCTTGCGTAACTATATTCAAAGTTCTCCTAACACATACCATTAGACCTTTCAAAAATCCATTTATAATTTTTTTTTAACTATTGGTCATGGCAAAATAAAAAATTAAGACATTACCTGTATTCAGCGCTTCATCTTGGCTAGCTTTAGTTAACTAGTTCAGTGTAGAGTTTCCCAGATGGCCATAGAAGCTCATATCTCTTTTTCTAGACTGTATAGGACACATCTGCCTATCTAAGCATCTAGCAGGGGGTTGAATTCAACAGCACCATCAGACCATAAAATTTAAGAGTGGTAGCTATCAACTTCTAGACGCTTTAGTCATTTAGCCATCCTGCATTGTTCTAAATTATTGTTTTAGGTCAGATCAAGAGCTAGAAATAAATCTAACTGGAAAACTTCAAACATTTTTATTTATTAAAACCCTCTTTAAAAGGCTTTTTGAGGTACTGTCTGTAATGGGGGATTTGTCATGGGTATTATCAAGACTATATTTTAGATGGTTGTGGAAATGAACTCTAAAGATTCAAAATGCAGAAGACATCTTACATCTTTTCAGTGGATTAAAATGGAAAACAAGAATTAAATTAAGAGCAGCTTCCCTGTAAAGGCAGTATTTGAGATGTTTCCAAAATCTGAAGGGCACAGGATATAGCTGGCTGCTAATATGTTAAACATTCACCTTTTTTTAAATTATTATTATTAATTCTCCTACCTTCTAATTCACGTATAAAATCTATCAGCCTCTCCTCATATCTGATCAAGTATTTTATAGCAGAGTGGCTGTAGTGAAGTCTCAGGTTACTGAGACTGTTTAAGTAAATTTTGGGTCAGGATAATAGTGCCTTTTTGTGCCCTTACTATATGTGCCATATTCTTCAGTTATACCCTGAGACATGCTGCTGTTAAGAATGAGGTCATATCTATTGCAAATAAACAGAAATATGTTATCCTTCCTCTTGTTTTCATACCCTAATTGTCAGAATTTTAGCAACGATGACTGCTCTTACCTGCTTCAGAAAGACTAGAGATTCCCAATGTTGATCACACAGACCATTACTTATTCTTAGCTAAATGAGCTAGATAATCTATCCAAAACTGTAATTGCCACTAAAGATTTTGTAGTTACATTTTTTTGAGATACAGATATAATTCAACTAACCACTCTTTAGCCATTAATTTCTTGTGTTTGCTGTTCAGCCAGTGAATGTCTTAGTCTTGTAATGTGCTCTGTGTTCCTAGTTCTTGAATACGTTACCTTTAAATACCTCCTTTTTCTTCATGTTGAGATAAAGTTCAAAAAATGTTTGCCTAGTCTTACTGAGATTTTAACTGTTTGGTGATTCAATTAAGGGACAGAATTTTACTGAGTCTTTCTCTCTTACGGAGAGTATGATTACATAGCTTAACTATTTGATCCTTTGTTTATTCAAAATTTAATGACCTGACTAGAAGAGTTGTTTTGTGCAATCTGCTAAAAAAAATGTGAAGGGGACAAGTTTCATGTCAAATAAGAGTGATTGTCTTCTGGGATTTTAAGGCAAATATAATACAGGTTGACATAACATATGTTGGCATAACATGATTGTTCTTCCAGAAAATGTAGTATTTACTTTCTCTCGGACCATGTTCATCTTAATTTTATGAGAAAGGAGAGGGCTCTGTTTTCATTTACAAAATAGTCGAGCAGCAACCCCAAAACTGGAGTGATTCATCCAGATTTACAGTGTAAAAAAGTGACAAAAATTCACCTGTTGACATATTTTAATAACAATAGGCTCAATTCTCTAACAGGTTTATCAAGTCAGTAATTTTCCAGGAATACTGCAGTAGTTCCAAAGATGTATTTCTGTGTTTATTTTCTTTATATAGCTTTGTACTTTTATTTGGTTAACTATTGCATCAAGATAATAATGTCTCAACGTTTTGCCATTTCCTTTCTCCAGGAAAATACACCTTAATTTAATTAATTAATTTAATTACCACTCCCATTTGTGGTAAAAAGAATTATCTATTGGTACATATTAAAATCCTGAAGCTAACACTTCTGAAGATTCTTGCTCAAGTGAGACTATTCCATTGTATTTTGGTCTCAGACTCATAAGTTTTCCTCTACAAATTCTGCACAAATTCATACTGGCCCAATCACCATAGTGAATAACTTTCAGATGCTTTCACTTCCCATTCATAGTAGAGAAAACCATTTGCTATGAATGTTGAAAGAACAGCTGACAGACCTGGTGGAAGACATAGATGGGAAAGAACTGGGGAGGGGCAGAAGGGAAACAGGCAGGAAAATGGGGAAGAAAGTAAACAGAATTGTACGGTACAGAGACTAAATGAAGAATGGGATTGAAAGGTGGGAACTTGATGGCTCCTTGTCAAGAGAAATTTAGAAATAGCACAAATATGGGTAAATGTTCAATGGCGTGGTGTCGTGGTTCAGCCCCAGTCAGCAACTAAACATCACGCAGCTGCTCACTCACTCCCCCCACCCCGTGGGATGAGGGAGAGAATCGAAAAAGCAAAAGAAAAAAAAATTGAAAAGCAAAAGAAAAAAAAACTTGTGGGTTGAGATAAGAACAACATTACATAAAATAATAATGATAATAATATTGATTATGATAATAGTAACAACAATAATAATGTAATAAAAAGGAAAAGGGAAAAAAACCAGAAACACAAATGATACAACCACTCACCACCCGCCGACCAATGCTGCGGGTCCCTGAGCCACAATTGCTGCCTCCCTACCCCGGCCAGCCCCTCCCAGGTAACACACTGGGCATGACATTACATGATATGGAATATCCCTTTGGCCAGTTTGAATCAGCTCTCTTAGCTGTGCCCCCTCCCCTCCCGGCTTCTTGTGCACCTGGCAGAGCGTGGGAAGCTAGAAATGTCCTTGACTAGTACAAGCGCTACCCAGCAACAACCAAAACATCGGTGTGTTATCAACATTGTTTTCATTCTAAGTCCAAAGCACAGCACTGGGCCAGCTGCAGTGAAGAAAATTAACTCTATCCCAGCTAAAACCAAGACACATGGTTACCTAGAATTATCATGAACTTAAATAAAGGGACCAAATTAAAGAAGAGTAGGCAATTTGAGTTCCAAACAAGTTATGCAAGGTGAGGTCTATTTGCACAATGTCACTGAACTGAAACACAATCTATTTACCATCAGCTCATGTATTACAGTCCTGAAAGCAGAATAATAGAGAGGTAAGACCACTCTGATCAGGAATTATACTTTTTTATTACTTCTGTGTCGGATATAGCTTGGTCTCCATTGTCCCTGGCAGTTCTTTATTATGCTTTGTTTGGGGTGGGACTAAAGACATTTCCTACAAAAATACTATTTTTTAAGAAAACACAAATTTATTGAAAAATGCTTATTACGTATATCACATGAAAGAGCAAGACCAGTGAGAAAGGAGACAGTGGCAAAGGATCTAAGTCTTAAAAGTTAATTGGCTGTGGCAGTTCAGCTAGCTTTCACTTTAGCTGAAAAGGGATTTCCTCTGTCGGCTGGATTTTCAAAGTGCAGCCATGTATACAGATCCTTAAACTACGGTACCATTCATTTTCTTAGGCACAAGTCACCAAATAACAGTACTTAAAGATGTTACTGAAATGTATTTACTTAAAGGATCTGTCTAGAAGTTGTCATTTCTTTACGTCGTTATCTTACATTTTGATAAGGTGTATCATGAGTACAATGTATTCTTGTTTCCTTGTGACACTGTGCTTTTACAGCCAAGAGAGGCTGATGAGATAGCTGTATAAAGGTTGTCAAGAGGACATAATGGAAAAATATCTTTCTGGCTCTTCTTCTGAATTTATAGAACAGTTTTATTTAGTTGAAAAATAAAGATTTAAAATTGTATAACCATAAAAATGTATCATCTTTTTATGGTTAACAGTGGTACAGTAATATGTTCAAGAACACAAGTAGATCATATGGCATTCTCCAACTATCAGCGTTATTAAGTAATGACCTACAAATATTGACATTTGTAAGATATAAAAGGACATTCTTGCACCACAAACTACAGTTGTGCATTTAACTCCTCTCACTCTTTTCTTCAGATGAAGTTATACAGTGATAGCATCCAGAAGGCTATCTATTGCAAAGGCTATAAATGCTGCAATAACAAAGTTAATAGGATAATTCTAACTTGTCATTCTGAAATACTGATTAAAGCAATTGTTAAGTTGAAATGGTTGTGCCTGTTTATAGAGCATAAATTTGAAGACGATTCTACATAAACACATTAAGAACTGTATTTCAGTGGCATTATAGCCTTCCAAGGAACTGAAAACTGATAACTAGTAACTGATGGATAAATTTAGCATTACTCAGACTCATAGAAACAAATTAAAATGAAACAAAAATATAAAATCTTGTCTCCTATAAGCCTCTGAAATTTTAGCATGTGTATTGCTTTTGAAGAACTGGAACCTATTCATAAACCTTGTGCAGAAACATATTTTTACTATACTATTGTAAGAGAGTTAGTCGTCATAAGCAAATAAGAAGTGAGACAGGGGAAAATGAACTGATTTATCAAACAATCAGTACTAGTATGAATGAAAAAGAGGTGTTAGGGCTTGAATTTCTGACTCAGAAGAAGGCATGATATAGCATTCTGACTTTCAATACTTAAAAATTATGCAGCTAAAATCAATAAGAGACAGATATAGACTGAATATAGGAACTGCATCAGTTGCTGTGCAAGTTAAAATTTCTTTTGTTTCTTAGCTAAAAAGAGGTTCAGGTACAGCAGGCTGCATGTCCTGAAGTTCACTGTAACAAGTGTCATCTTTTTTACTTCTAGCACATGATGTTATCTCCTCCTCAAATCACTATATCAGACAAATGGGAATTCACTGATGGGCAGATCAGCATTCACAGCCTGCTTCTTTAGGTGTTGAATACTGATGCTACTAGGATACTTCTCTTCTCCTACCATAGTAGCTGCCAAATGCAGAGAAATGCATTCTCATATCACAGGCTGTGGCTCTCACAATTAAACTAGCATGGATGCAAAACCTTTAGGACCTCCTGTCTTTCTGAGAAAATAAACATTAAGCTATGATTTCCTGAGTCACAATTTGGTTACTATTATATTATTTGGGCTGCTTGGTGAACTATGCACTGCCTTTACTTAGAGCTCACAGGATATGTTATTTACCCTTGAGTTAAATCTCTGCTATTCACAGCTATATCACTCACAGCTTTAAAATCTGATTATAGCAACATATAGGAATGTAATGAGAAAATGGTGCAGAAGGAGCGTAAGCATCACTGCCTACATTGCAACAGACAAACATACTGTGCCTTGGGCATAAGCTTCAAGAACAAAGGTGTCTTCCAAGATTACAGTAAGTCTTGTGCCCATGAAGCTGTCCTTTGCTGATGTGGAAAGGTTACAAATAGAAAAAAGGGTCAAATCTGATTAGTCAGTGTAAATGACAGGTTCCCAAAACTATTTTGCCCACAAACACCACACTTAAATATGATCTGAAAATATTGCAAGCAGTGATTTTATATTTTTCCACAAATCATCAATAAATTATAATGATAATTCAGGTCAATACTAGACCTATGTGTCATGCTTCCTCCCTATAAAATAATTTTCCTATTTCTAAACATTTTTATCTATGTGGTATTTTTTTATTAATTTAGTTTAGGTAACTTTTTAAAATTATTTTTACTTGTGCTTCTATTTTCAATGAAAGTGCTACACAAACTTCTATTTAAAGCACTTACAAACAAAACCTATAATAAAAATTTATTGTTTTTTTTTACTCACCTATTTGTCATAAAACTACACTGTTTAGAGTCAATTTGGTTATGTTCCTTTGTTTCACTTTTTTTCATTAACTGTTGGTAACCATCCTGAACTTAATTACATCATCCAGATCTCTATTTTTGTTCAACTAGTGGTACAGGTTTTTTTATTTGTTCCACTGGGCCTTACTAGCTTGCTACCTGATGCTAATAAATAGTACTCATGGTTTCAGAGAGCTCATCAGACTCACTGACAGATATTTGAGTATTCTTCACTTCTGGTAATCCTTGACTTTTACGTGATAAATATTTAGAGTTGGTCCTCAATGAACATCTTGCTAACTACAGTATCTGCTCTTTCCAAATACTAAGTAGTATTCCAAATATTTCCAAATACTAAGTATTTTGACTGCCTAAGACTTTTCTGAATTATTGTGAACTATCAACTTTTTCTATGCTAATAGTGGTAAAATTGTTAGAATTTCACGTCTGTACTGTATCCATGTCCTTAATAAAGGAAATAGATCCTGACCATAAACTGGTTTTCATGAACATTTTTAACTTACTTATACTCCCAGATATTTTCCCATTTGCTATTTTTGCTTGTTTTTTAATGACTGCTTTCTCTCTTAAAAGAGATAGCTTTTAAAATAAAAGAGCCATCTTCTGTGAAAGCAGAATTGTGTGCTTTATGAGGGATGGGTGGCATCTAATAAAATGTGTTCACTTTCTCCATTATCATTAACATCCTTCCACCCAATTTTGTAGCTGATGGGTTTCAGCATCAGGAAACTGACCCTTTCAGAGTAGCAAGACAGTTATTATAGGCTGGGACTATGCTGCATTTTTCACTTAACATAATATAATAGCATCCAAGCAAACCATCATTTTTAGTGCAGCAATCAATGAGACCTTCTCGAGTTTGAATTGGTATTGCTACACTTTGTTGTTTCATTTTTTAGAAAATTCAAATATAGTTTCGATAGCTAATAGAGGCTTAACATTTGAGCTATCTAGGATAAAATATAAAATATATAACTCTGTATCTAATACGGATAGAAATTTAAAGAGCTGCTCATCTTGTTCTGTCTTCCAAATTGATGATCTGTAACACATCTTTCATTAGCATCTTCTCTAATGTATCAGCTAGAACACTGATCCATGACAATATCACAGGTCCTGTTAATCTGAAGGGTCAATCATTCTAAAATGCTTTATGACTAGAGCTGTCTAATAGGTGGGGTTTTTCCCTCCAAATATGTACTTTGGGACAGAAGAGCTCTTCTGCTACATTGTTAATATATCATTTTGATAAGGTTTCATAGGAATATTCTGTGTGAAAGAGGCTTTTGAATCCTAGACAAATGAATTTATGGATTGGAATGTGTGAGAGCCTTGAACATACCCTTTAAAAAAACAGGCTTACATATATTTTCCACATGTAAAAACTCAGGTGTTTTGAAAAGTTTGAAAACAACTTCTCTATATTCCTGCATGTAACAAAAGCAAGTTTTAAAAATGCAAATGGTTCCACAAGATGGAATTGTCATCCTGGCAGAGGTGTTTTAAAGATGTCATCACAATTAGCTCTTGGACAGTCCTTTTTCAGGCAGTTATATCTTTTAAACTGTTGTTGTTTAAAATTTGTGCTGTTGTACAGAAATTTTAAAAGCAGTCTTGTAGCAGTTCTGGTTCTGTTACCCCAACATTATCCAACTGCAAATTAGGTGTGTAGAGAAAGTTTGCTACCTTGGCTACCACTCTGGTTGAGAAAGAGGGCTAAGGACTTTCATCTGAGGGTAGTTCACTTCTTCCGAAAGTGGCTACCTAGTTCAGACTAGTTGCCAAAATTATGAGTCGAATGCCAGTCAATGCCATTATATAGCAATCAACACTGCATTCTTTTGTCTAATGAAAAAATTAGAAATCGAAATTAGCAAAGAGTAATATACCATGTGGTTTAATCCATAGAAATTTCATTGTAAATATGCTATATAAATTACACAATTTGGGTACATCTCCAGACTCCTTATCAGACAGCTTCATGTTTTCCTAGGAAATGTAATGCAAAATAAGATAAATCTTGTGATTCACATGGCATTAATATAACTGAGATTCTACCCTCTTCCACTGAAATGTTTTTGATGAATATGCTTTTATTTCCAAGAAATAAAAAGGATTGGGCAAAGAACAGGATAATCCTAGAAAACGGGGACAATATCAATATCATTTAAGAGCTGGATTTAAAACAGTGGTTTAGACCATTTAGTCTTATACAAAACAAGTAAAGAAAACAGGACTAAGAACTAATCCCATATGAACTGAACTGAGAACAGCATGGGAAATAGATCCCCACAGATCAATAATTACAGTGAAAAATCAAAAATTATTAACTAATTCACAGACTACATGGAACTCCAGACAACACAGCCAGCCTTTTTGTTTTATTGTTCTCTATTTAGGCAAGTCAGAGCAACATGCAATTTTTCTTCATGTTATTAGTTACACATGTTAAAGTAATCTCATGTTTGCATGGGCATCTGCAGGTGGGTTTGGACTGCTGTAACCAACTTCACAAACTGATACAGTGCACTTGTGGGAAGAATGATACTGAGCTCTAATAAGCTCCAGATGGTAGAATAGTCTTTGAGATTTCATTGCTGTTCGCTGCTGTAACATCTACCACCTCAGTGAGAAACCAAAACACCACTGTGGACAATACTAGACAAGCACAAAAGAAAACATCAGTTGCTCCAAAAAGGCAACAGACAAATGAGGAAATAAAAGTTTGAGGGAGAAAAACAACCAGAGATTTCAGCATAACAGTGCCAAATAGATCAGACCTGTTGCTGCTGCATCATGCATCTCATGCCAAAAATTAAAAGGCTTTGCATTGACTCCTATCTGGAGGGCTGTAAAAGCACTGTCCATCAACAGACTCTTAATTCGGAACCAGTTACCCAGTTAGAAAACAGATTTCTGTAACTGGGAGTCTTGAATTCTGATAGAACATCCAACAATGAGTCTCTATTGTCTTAAAAAGTGCCAGATGAGGAAGTGTAGTAATGTTGTATACTATTACTGTATCTATATAGAATGTAATAGCAGAATTCCCTTGCATATAAATAGGTTATTTTAGTTTTCATGTCCTTGCACGTACCCATGGCAGTTTGGTCACAGCTAAGATATGGTGTACATAACCTCTGAAGTTGAAATGTAACATAGTAAAAATATATTTTTATGCAGGCATTTCATCATAGATATAAAAAAAAATCTATACAAATAAGTAAGTATTAAAAGCTCACATCTAGAGAAAAATAAAATTAAAATTTATCTGTTTTTTCTAGGTATTTAGGATCTCAATATATTCAATATTATCTACTTTCAGCACCTTCCAGTGTTTGATACAGAAATTCTCCATTTTTAAAAGATAAGAAATGTATGCAGTGTTTTTGTGATGATCCACTATAGAAATGCAGAATGTTTGAGTATCAAATTGTGTATACTTAATAAGCCATTTCTGTCTATCCTTGCACTGCAGTCTACTTTATCAACATTGTTTTGTTTATCATTAAAACTGTTAAATCTGAAAGCAGAATCATACAGTTTAAGAGTATCTATCAATATCTCTAAGAACAGAAAGGAATCTGGAATAGGTATGATGTTTCATTTGAGACAAATGAAAGAAAGCAAAATTAATGGTTTTCTACCTCATCCAGGTATATGAAATACATTATAGGTCTCTTCTGAAAAATCAGGAATGAGTCACTGCTTAATATAGCATTTCCATATCTCCATTAAGATAAAAAAATGTTAATATATTGAAACCTATCTGAGTCTCGGAAACTATTAGAAAGTATGAGCTGAAGAAACAACAATATACATTTCAAAATGGACAGGGAGTGTGAAAGTCATAGGGAAAAGAACACAGGGAAAAGAACACTTTCTAGAATATGAGAAATTGTTAGCAAATGAGGTCATTCAAATAACCACAGATTATAATAAAACATCTATTAGCTAAAGAACTATCATATTGTGTCATAAATTCAAAATAAAAATTCACAGCTTGTATTTGTGTAAATTTTTTTTCTGGCATGTGGGAATTTGCAATGTCATCCACACACATATGAGTTGCAAAATCAAGGCCGAAAATGAGTTGATTCATTGACTCTGAGTAGCTACAGATGTATCAGAATATAAATATACAACAAAAAATAGATTAGCTCCAGTCTTTACCCTCTTCTTGAAAAAAAAATAAAGGAAATTACCTGCCGGAAAGCAGTTTGTTGAGAAGGACCTGGGAGTGCTGGTGGACAACAAGCTGACCCTGAGCCAGCAATGTGCCCCTGTGGCCAAGGTGGCCAACAGTATCCTGGGATGCATAAAAAGGAGTGTGGCCAGCAGATCGAGAGAGGTTATCTTCTCCTTCTACTCCACCCTAGTGAGGCCACATCTGGAGTACTGTGCTCGGTTCTGGGCCCCCCACTTCAAGAAGGACAGGGAACTGCTCGAGCAAGTCCAGTGGAGAGCTACCAAGATGATCAGGGGGCTGGAGCGTCTCCCTTATGAGGAAAGGCTGAGAGATTTGGGTTTGTTCAGCCTGGAGAAGAGAAGACTGAGGGGGGATCTTATCAACACTTATAAAATATCTGTAGGGTGGGTGTCAAGAGGATGGGGCCAGACTCTTTTCAGTGGTGCCCAATGACAGGACAATGGGCACAAGTTGGAACACAGGATATTCCACCTCAATATGAGAAAAAACTTATTTCCTGTGAGGGTGACAGAGCAGTGGAACCAGCTGCCCAGGGAGGTTGTGGAGTCTCCTTCCCTGGAAATATTCAAATCCACCTGGACATGGTCCTGTGCCCCGCTGCTCTAGGTGTCCCTGTTCAAGCAGGGGTGTTGGACAAGATGATCTCCAGAGGTCCCTTCCAATGCCTGCCATTCTGTGATTCTGAGATTCTGTGAAAATCAGCTGCAAGGTTTCACCCTTCTTCTCACTGTGATTGTCTGAAATTATCTCCAGGTCTGCCCTTCCTTACATACCACAGCATCCCATGGCTGCTTCAGTAGCAAACACAGACTTATAAATACACAACTTTTAAATAGTCAGCAGTCTCAGGAATGGCTTTGAGCAGTATGATTGTGAACAGCTGCAGCACAGAGCAATACACAAAGCATATTCCTTCAGACAGGCTTCCCAGAACAGCAACAACAAGCCAAAAGAAGTTCAGTCCCACTAGAGCAGAGGTGGAAAACATAAGGGGGAGATGATCTTCTTATGCATTTTGAATAAAATACTGAAGTGTTTTAAGACTGTGTCATGTTGTAGATAGCATATAACACTAACTGGACACACATTAGTACTGGGGGCTACAGCCACAAGGTTCCCATCTCAGTCTAACTTTTTAAAATTTGGGGGAAATCATGTCTAGAATTCTCATTTAGGGCTGTCTATAGTTGTAAGTAATGTAAGAAATGCAATATTCCATCCTTATCCCAAATTCAAAGGACATTACCAAAAAAAAAAAACACCTGCCATTTTATTAATCCATTTTGTTTTGCCTTATTTATTTCTGACTCTGTGGCAGCTGTGTAGACCATTATGCCAGACTGGAAATCTAAATAATAATATGAAAGAAAAGAATATGTCCCAGAACCCCAAATATTCTTCAAATATTAGATAAGTGTGAAATTTTCATGCTTCTCTTCTGAAAGCTGAACACATCCCTCTTTACTATGATACAGAAGTTCTCAAGCCATTTGTGTGTTCAGGAAGCCTTTTCCCACAAAGTTATTTATCTCCTCCTATAGCATATAATAGAGTGATTTCTCAGAATATGAACTGATAATATTGTTCCCCAGAATTACAGTTTTTAAGAAATATCTCTTGGCTGGCATTCAATTTTAATAACTTCCCAACTTTTAGGCAGTAGGAGTTATGGGTTTCATTCCCTTTAGCAAATACCTCACTTGTGTTCCGTGGAACCTCATGGAAGCACTGCAGAGCTGCTTTTAGATTTTTCAAGGTCTGAAAAATTAAAATAAAAAAATATCTCTTGTAAATGAGGTGCAAAGTCCTAGTAAAAAATAAACCAAATATACGAAGCATGTGCAGTATGCCTCAAGGTCGTAATTTATTCAGTGTGGCTACTTCTAATTTATTATAGCTTTACAGAGGCCCCTTTTTTTTTTATTTTTGACTTTCCAATTTTCCATGTTAAGAATAAAACTAAATTTCTAGTTTAAAAATGCTGGATTCCAGTTTTGGATTTGTTCTTTTATAATATATGTTTCTAAATTGTTGCAAGATAAACTTTTTCACAAATTGTTTGACTTTTGGTAATGTCCTCTGTCCAAAAGAAAAAATATCTTCCAGCTAGCTGAGATACTTAAGACTTTACTTAGGGGTTTATGCATTTACTTTTCAGATCAAGGGTTGGAAAATGGGTTCCAAAAGTTGTCTTTCTCTTTTCTTGTGTTTTGTTTTTTTTGTTAGTTTGTTAGGGTTGTTGTCCCCCAATAAGATAGAAATGCAGATTTTCAGAGGTTGTGCTCAGAGATTATATGATATTCTTAGCCAACTCAACTATTCAGGGCCACAGTGCCAGACAAACATTAAACATTAATAGGAAACTAGTGTCTTGCAAAACTTAGGATGCGTCAGTGTCACCTGTCTCATGCCGGACCTATCATGACAGGATGAGATGCCAATAAAGGGCACAGTGATATACAGATTTCACAAAGTGCTCCTTCTTTCAAAAAAGTAAGTTCCAGAGTCCATAAGCAAAAATGTGAAACAATTTTTGAAATGGATCAGTGAAAGCTCTGTATTTAATTTTACAAAATATTTATTTCTTTAACATGATGTGCCCCTGTGGCCAAGGTGGCCAACAGTATCCTGGGATGCATTAAAAGGAGTGTGGCCAGCAGGTCGAGGGAGGTTATCCTCCCCCTCTATTCTGCTCTAGTAAGACCACATTTAGAGTATTGTGTCCAGTTTTGGGACCCCCGTTTAAGAAGGATGTGGAACTGCTTGAGCGAGACAAGCAGAGAACTACAAAGATGATCAGGGAACTGGAACATCTCCCTTATAAGGAAAGGCTGAGAGACTTGGGTTTGTTCAGCCCGAGGAAGAGAAGACTGAAGGGCTTCTCATCAATAAGAAGATTCTCATCAATACTTATAAATACCTGAAGGGTGGGTGTCAAGAGGACTGTGCCAGACCCTTTTCAGTGGTGCCCAATGACAGGACAAGGGGCACAAGTTGGAACACAGGAAGTTCCACCTCAATATGAGAAAAAACTTCTTTCCTGTGAGGGTGCCAGAGCAGTGGCACAGGCTGCCCAGGGAGGCTGTGGAGTCTCCTTCCCTGGAGACATTCAAACCCCGCCTGGATGCGTTCCTGTGCCCCCTGCTCTGGGTGTGCCTGCTCAAGCAGGGGTGTTGGACTAGATGATCTCCAGAGGTTCCTTCCAGCCCCCACCATTCTGTGCTTCTGTGATTCTGTGATATTTTTCTGATTGACCTTCTAAAATGTGTTACAATCAATACATTAAGATATTTGAAAAAATGTTTTGAAATTCAGAGAAAAGAAAAAGAATGATCTCTTAACACCAGTAAGCTCTTTCTGAGACAACAGAAGACCTATCCATATTTTCTGCAAAATATTTGAACTTCAAGGCCTCCTAATTTAGCAAGTTAAGGAGAGAGACTACACAACAATTAAATACATAAACCATCTCTCTTCTGCAAAACAGAAGGTGACTAAATTAATCTCATTATTTCCTCAACATTCCTGAATCCTCTTTAGAAAAGTTAAAAACCAATTTCTGTGTTAATTAAATATATAAGGGTGTCCAATAAAGACAAAATACCAAAAAAACAGCTTAGTGTATCATGGAAATGATCATGCCAACAATGTACTATAGAAATCATATAAAATAACCTTTTATTTTCAAAGAGGGCTTTGAACATAGCAGTGAATATATTTGTTGGTATGTATGTCTGCTCTCCTTATAGTCTGTAATAAGTAAACTGAGATTTTCTTGGTAATGTGTCTCTTCGTATGGATAACTAAATATAGTAAATATAGACAATAGTAAAAGTGTCAATGTTTGTAAATACAACAGCATGACAATAGAAATACATTAGTTTAGAAGTACTTCAGCTTTAATAAAGATAAAGATCTAAGTTTTAATCCTGCATTTTTTGTTTCACGTCCAGACAACATTTGAATCTTAATCTTCCCTTTCAATTACATGAAAATGATGCAAGTTATGTTACTTCGGTTGTTGGATGTTAATACTAAACAAATGGTAAACAGACATAGGATATGCATTTATAACATGAAGGGCAATTCATATTTGCCACAAATACACTTCTGCTTTAACTGTGTGTAAAGTAAACACACTTCTTGTGTTCTTTACTGTATTTCCCCAAAGATTTCCTTAATAATCACACTTGCTCCCAAGTTCTCAAGCACCAAAACTTTCATCAGCCCTGCCAAGACTCAGTGCCTCCTAGAAAGAGACAGTTGTTAATACTTAAATTGGGATGAGTAATACAAAATGTATGTAACTTAACTGTTGGATTTAAGGTTGTTTTAAGATTAGAGGCTATAGAATTTTCACAATGTCTCAAAAGTCAATGAAAATGCTTTTGTTGATATCTGTGGCTTAGTAACATGCTCCCTAAGAAACAATTCATAGAGTCTGGAGGAAAGCCCAGACAATAATGTAGGTGGATTCATCTAACTTTTGAGGTGCACACGCCAAGCTCATTCTTACCACCCAAAGTGGAAATAGCCACAATTCGGTAGACTTTTGGAAGGTCATCCAAAAATGTTACTAATTGTGCCTAAGGCTACACTGATCTTATCAGTAAGATCTTTATCAGTTACAGGAGGAGTCTATGGCGACTGGCTCAGAATAGGATGTCTGTATATTATCAGGTGAATTCCTGATAGTCTGAGAAATGGGCACGGGATTCTGAGGAGATGTCAGAAGGTCTTAGATATTATTCCTCCGGTTTTCCATTACTGCTTCTCTCAATATGTGATGACAATTGTAAATTAACTGGACTGGGTACAGTGTGTTGTTCTAGAATTCTTCTCTGGTATCTTAGAAAATTTATTCTGAAGTCTTTTTCAGTGTTTTTTCCACTTATGTGGGACTGCCTTTGCCCACCTGATGATCCATGCTGCAGTTCTTGCTTCAGAGATGACGTAATCCATTTCTGTTTCAGTCTAAACTGTCAGTGATTATAAAATGCACTCAGTATAGATACACTAAACATGCTTTGCACTTGTGATGTTGTCTTTATAGGTGTCAGACAGCACTATTTTTCTTTGTAATCTGACACTGAAATTACATGTCCATAAATTTACATTATATTATTTTGTCATTGTAGTTAGAAATTTATATTCTAGCTATTTGCAGTGAGATAATTCTAAAAATTTCACAAAACAACCATAGACTTTTATTGATTTATCACCCTTCTCTGATGGAGTTCACTTCCATACTCCAAAAACCTACTGTGCAATGTTATCAATTGATTTGTAATGATTACTTAGAGTTGCTACTGCCTTGTAAATATTAAGCAATGCAATAAATGAACTTAAGTCCTGAAGAAAAGTAGAGAACATTTTCTGCTGCTGCATAGAAAAATAATGGTTCCAACCACACTGATCATTTTTAATAGTAAGGAAAGAAGCATACTCTAAATCATACAAGGAGAAAATCAAAGGAACAGAAGTCTGTGAGCAACCATGATTCTCCAAGGAAATTAATAGATATTTATAAGAACATTTTACTTTGTGTAAGAAATGCTTCCCTTCCTGGATAAAAGTAAATAACTGAACACGTTCAAAGAATTTTTAAATTAAGCTATGAGATAAAAAGTAGCTTAACAGTTCAAAGATTCTTAATGAGTAATACATACTTCTAGAACAATGACAACTCTAAGCTTACTAAAAGCTATTATCAACAGATACGGCAAATCTATTGCTGTCAAAGTGCAGATACTGTATAAAAATCATGCTAGTGTAGGAGTTCCGTCTGCATAAAATTGAATAGGATTTCAGGATTTAGTTCATGCAGTGTTATTTCTTCAATAACTCATTTCAGTCTCTGCAAATGTTAATGCACTGAAACTAATAAATGAGTAGTTAGGAAGAAAAAAACCTGAGACAACATGACAATACATTTCAAGTTCTTAATCAGTGAATAGACCTTCTTACTTGGGCTGCCATCTTACCCCTATACATACTTTCCTGTGTGGGGTCCTCAAAGCCCTACATGCTTAAAAGGTCAACTCACATTCCAAAAAAGGACCTAATATTCTTAAATTTCCTGCAACCAAAGCCGCCTTCTAAATTTTAGTGAAAACTTTAGTTAAGCCTTGAGAATCTTCTGACCTGAAATCTCATAGAGTGGGGAGATAAAGAACCCCGCTGAGACAGAGGCATTTCATTCCCCACTCTCCCACACTCAGGCCATAAAGTCTGTTCCCAGTTCCAGTTCAGTCAGAGGCAGTAACAGTAATAAATTCATTTCCTATGCAAATGATTATTAAAAAACCCTCAATATTTACCTTCTTCGCAAAATAATTTAGTTAGAGTTCAGGCAATAACAGATGTTTTTGTATAATTGCTGAACCAAAAATTAGGGGAAGAGGAGGTGAGTGACCCTGAACAGTAAAACAAAGCATAACTGATTAATTTTTGTGTCAAACAAATCTACAATTTCATTGTAAATGCAAGCATGCTATGCCTTCTTTATTTTAGGTTGCAATCATTTGCTGAGCTATAGCGTTTTATTTTTTTTATAATACATTGTTTTATTTTTTATAATGTAAAATTTTTTTTTGGCTGAGACTTAGCTAAATTCTCCCAAGGCTTGTGAGTAGTTTGAGTCCTCTGAATCTGCATATTTTTGGTGAATTTAGTATTTTTTAAAACAGATCTGCCACCTCTAATATCCTACCTATCCTACCTATCCTAAGTCCTACCTCATACCTAGGGAAACCTGAGATGCCCAGAGAAGTAGCTTGCCCTGAATGAGTCAGCATTTCCCAGCAGACCTGGGAAAACAAGGAAATCTCCTGGGGTTTTGTTAAGAGCCCTACCAGTGTCCTGCCTACATGTTTCCTTTCTGCTTCAGCAGATCAGAGCAGTGTGGCTTACCAATACTGAGAAGCTAAATAAATTAAATCCATTCAGATATTCTGAGGTAATCTCCCTGTTGTCTCTGACAGAAATCTTGGAAATATCCCCAAGTTAAAATACGAGGTTAGCTTTGGTTCCTGGCTTTTGATTCGCATATTAGTTACTCTCAGGTTTCATACTTAAAAGCAGGAAAAAATAACTTCCACATAATCCAGAAGCTAGTTTTAGAGGAAATAAAGCTTGTTTTGCTTCTAGTCCTCTGCAAGGGCCTTACTTCCTTGGTTTTGTTTAATTTGATTAGTTTGTTTGCTTTTGATTTGTACATAATATTCAAAAGCTCTTATCTGAAGCTCTAGGCATCCTTGCCATATAGTTAACAAGCATCATGTATTAATTATAAAACCAAAAATTTAATTTTAACTCCCACAACAAAAGATAACCGAACAAGAAAATTAATTTAACTTTTCCCATCCTATAAAGATAATTTCTTCCCACATTCTTCCCAAAGATCCAGAAAAGAAGTAGTTAATGTACAACAGATTTTTCTTCAAGTTAAGGAGTAGGTTTAGAACAAATCAGGGACTTCCCACAGACTGCCAAACTGTATTAAATTAAGAGAGATCTGCTTGAAGATTTCTTATGATCACATTATCTGTTCTGAAAGACAGTCTGGGTCCTATATGGAAAGTGACTCCGCACTGGTCCAGAAATGAGCAGAGTCAGAATTGCAATGGACTAAACTAAAGCATGTTCTCACTCACATCTTCCAGGCCTTATAACAAGATGAAACAGATAAGAGGAATAAAACATTAGAAGGATAGATGAATGTGTGGCAAAGGAGGCAAGAAAAGACCTGGAGATTTCACCAGTGAAGCAGTCTAGTATATACACCCAGCTTTTTACGAATGAAGGAGGATGTAAGAATAAATTTACAGCTATTAATGCCAGAGTAAATTCAGCTACTCCTGGATTTCTTTGAATGTTATCAGACAGTTCCTGTAACAAAAATAACAGCTACCAGACCTCTCCATGTAAGCAGTTTTATAAGATCCAGGTTGAAGTACTCTGTAAACTTCCATGGTACTTATTGGCACTCTGGCCAATACCAGTTTCAAATGAAGTGTAAGTTTTCGAGGCAATTGTTGCAAAAAATCCCAGGGACCATCTGGTATCCTAAGACCGTACTATGAGGGGGTCTGGAAGACAATATAAGGATGATAATTAAAATCAAAATAAACACCAGGATGTGGTTCTTCATGCAAAAGGTAGCTGAGCTACAAAACATTTTGTGAAAGGGTGTTAAAAGTTTACATAAGCTCAAGGCAAGGCCTGACTTGTTCATGGAGATCTGTTGAGGGCTACTAAATAGACAGAAAGTATATTCAGTTCTGGAAGTTCTTGAGATGAAAGTGCTTAGAGAGAGGTTAGAAGTGTGTTGTAAGAGAGAGTATGATATATTCTTGCCCAGGTATTATGTTCTTATACTCTTACCTTTACACTTGCTTTTGACGACTTTCAGAAATAATATGAAGCTAGATAGGCTTTTAATCTGTTGCAGCATAGCCATTCTAACTTTTTTGTACTTAAAATCCAGTGTAGCAATTAAGGGAAACAGGAAACTTGCAGAACAGCAAACCGTAACTGAAAAGAAGAAAAAAATTCTGTCAAATGAGTGAAATGTGAAATAAGCACAGCAAAAACTTCGTGTGTGTGAAGTTGTATTCTCCACCTGAAGTTATTGGAATAAACATTTAGTGCTTTGATGTTCTAGATTGACTTTTTATCAAATTTAATTCAGAATTCTGTACTCAATTTATTATTGCCTTCTTAATTTCTGCCCAGAAAACAATAGGATTAGTATACAAAAGTTGTGGCTTGGGGGAATTTTCTTCACCATAAGATTATTTTAAAATTTGTCAATATCACCATGCAACTGATCTATAAAAGGGTAGCAAAGGCTGTTATGGAAAGTCATAGAAAAATGTATTTCAGCCGATGCTTTCTCTGAAATGTTTTTATCACAGTAATGAAATTAGTAATTCATTACCTAAGGCTTGAAGAAATAAAACATATGAATATACATAGAAGATACCTCCTAAATGTGCAGATTTCAGCCAAAATGAACCTGCTTTGTGCTTTAGCCTTCTAACAGAAATTGAATTTAAGAATAATGACCTGCATTTCCCAGGTTTGATTGCAAACAGTGAACTGAACTGAAATTTCCCTGTCCTTTGCTCCAGAAAGGAATTTTTAACATGATGATGTTTACTACTGCTTTACTCCTCCCGTCTTCTGAACACCCTGAGAAAATATTCTGAAATGTCTAGAAGCACTGACTCAAGAATTTCTTACTTTTTTATTTGTTATGGAGTGTTCCCTGTATACAAGGGAATATGTTTCCAGTGGGGAAGCCTGGATGTGCCTGCCACAGGATAGTCAGCAAGATGAAATGAGTTATAGCAGAAAATAATTCTGCCATTGGAGTTCTACTGACTGTAGGCAAGAGATTTCTGGGAATAACTTTCCCCAAACTAAAAATTTTAAGTTTAATTTTAATGTAATGCCCCAAGTGTGTTTTTGCAAGACAGGAGCTCTTTGTAAGATTCTAGAATCTCCATATGCTCCCCTCACCCCCTGCAGTAAATAAATCACAAATACTATGGTAGGAAGTGCACTACAGAAGGATGCGTTTCCAGTCCTGTGGTCATGCCCTTAATTACCTTCCCAGAGTTCAAACTGGAAATCACGTAAGTAAATAAATATATAACAAAAGCGAGGAACAAATGTAGGTGGAGGGTATTTCAGCTTTATGCAGAGAGAAGGATTTTACCAAATACAATGAAATCCATCAGAACTTTAGAAAAATACAACTGTTAATCTTTGCATTTGTAAAACAAGATAATTAACAAGTGTACAAAACAGCTGACATACCTGGAAAGACCAATTGTTTTCTTTGGTTCTTGTGAGTGAGTTGGTGTGGATTTCTTCTAAGCTTTGCTGCATTAGGCATGTTGAAATGAATTTTCATCTTTTTTCTCTCATGTTTCCTGATTATACAGCAACATCTGTTTAACATAGACTTCTAATATCAAATTAATTTCAATATTTATTTTGCATTTGTAGTTGCCATTTGTTAAAAATATATCCTTGCACTTAAGGCTCAGCTTTGCTCTCCGATTTTTGTGCAGTTATTCCCATTGACTCAACTTTTAAGGAAATGAAGTTAACAGCTATTGTAAAAATTGCTTGAAAAAAGCCTAGTGTCAAGGAGGTCAACATAGATTCCATTCCTCTACCTTACTTAAATTCACAGTACATTCCTCCTTTTCCTATATTCTGTATTTTATTAATGGATCTGAATAAACAAAAAGTAATGATATTATGCTGACTTGTAGCTGCACTGAACAAGTTGCTGTTTGGAAGTCACTGAGTACCCACTTCCACAATGAGCAAGTTTAAATACTGTAGCCAGTATCTGAGATAACTTTGTTTTGGGAATCATTGCCATAAATGTTTGCACACCATTTGTTTTCAGGGCCAAATGAACTAGAGGGATTCATAAGCATTTTTGTTGTTAGTAGATCTGGATGTTACTGTCTGAATCTTTCATGACACTGACACCCAAAAGTACAATATCATAAAATATCATGATATTACATCAATATTTCTCTGAACGGTGAGGGCTCAGCAAAGCTCTGGGAGCTGTGAGTGAGCATGCAGATCTTTTTATCTCTCTGCAGTGCTACTCCCTGTGTTCGAAGGACTTTCATCCCCTGGCTAAAATTGCAGCACCAGACAGTTGTGTCTTTTGTATTCCCCCCATCACCCACTGGACCTCCTCCTCCTCTTCCATTCCTCCCATAGAGAGGAATTAGGCCATCGGTGTATTGACTGTGTCTCACTATAGGTGGTGGGCAGACGTGGTTGAGGAGATTGTGTTGATTGAGGGAACTAAACGGTGAATGGCTGAAGGGGAGGACTGTGAGACAACTTGAGGTGAAGAAAATGAAGATGGGGGAAGCAGAAGGCACAGAAGACCTCCCACAGCTTAGCAGACCAGAACAGTATTGATAGCAAGACTAAAGCCACCCGGTGCCTTTATCTAATGCTCTATGGCCTCAAACACCCCCAGGACACACAGGTGAAATTCAGAAATAAAAAGAAACTATATAAATAATTCAGTGCTAAAATAATGTTATTCCTTGAGGGACAGTCTTTTGAGTTTGGGTGTATGAATCATGTTACTTAAACTCTTTGATTTGCCTGAGACTTTCCACAGTTTTAATCCAATTGCTGTTTTTGTGGCTTCACATACCACAGTGGTAGACATTTTATAAATGCAAAGTATTCATGATGAAATAAAATGAGACTCTGAAAGTAGAACAGAAGTCATAGGAGTTCCTTGAAAAAGTATGTTTGATCACTCTGCCCTTCTCAATAATTCAGAAGAATTTCACGTTTTCCCTTCAGATTGAATGTTCATCACAAATCATTTTGCCTGGTGGCATTACTGCTGTGTGCTTTGTTATGGTCAGGATTCTGCATGGAATAAAATAAAAAAAAAAAGGGATTGAATCTTTATGTTAAACACACCAGGTAACAATAAGGAAACTTCATTCATAGTAAGGAGGGGCGTCATCAGAACCACTACCATGGACTTCTGGAGGCCAAACTTTGGCCTGTTCAGGGACTGGTTGGGAGAGTCCCTTGGGAGGCAGTCCTGAAGGGCAAAGGAGTGCAGGAAGGCTGGGCATACTTCAAGAAGGAAGTCTTAAAGGTGCATGAGGAGGCTGTCCCCATGTGCCGTAAGATGAACCAGCAGGGAAGACAACTGACCTGGCTGACAGAGAACTTTTGCTGAGACACAGGAAAAAAAAGGAGAGTTTACCACTTTTAGAAGAGGGTCAGACAACTCAAGAAGAATACAGGGATCTTGTTAGGTGATGCAGAGAGAAAATTAAAAACGCAAAAGCCAAGCTAATGTCAATGATAACAAAAAATATTTTACAAATATATTAAAAACAATAAAAGAGAAACAATCTCCATCCTCTACTGGTGGGGAACATCGTCATCAAGGAAGAGGAAAAGACTGAGGTACTTAATGCCTTCTTTGGCTCAGACTTTAACAGTCACACCAGATATCCCCAGGGAATTCAGCCCCTGGAGCTGGAAGGCAGGGACAGATCACAGAATAAACCACCCATAGTCCAAGAGGAAGCAGTTTACGACTTGCTGAGCCACCTGGGCACCCACAAGTCTATGGGGCCGGATGGGACCCACCCGAGAGTACTGGTATCAGTATTACTCCTGGTTAACAGGGGAGGTCCCAGATGACTGGAGGCTTGCCAATGTGATCCCCACCTACAAGAAGGGCCAGAAGGAGGATCAAGGGAACTACAGGCCCGTCAGCCTGACCTCGGTACCAGGGAAGGTTATGGAGCGGTTCATCCTGAGTGAGCTCATCAGTCGTGTGCAGGGGGTATTGGTTGACAGCCGGCTGAACATGAGCCAGCAGTGTGCCCAGGTGGCCAAGAAGGCCAACAGCATCCTGGCTTGTATCAGGAATAGTGTGGCCAGCAGTGCCTCTGATCATGCCGCTGTACTCAGCACTGGTGAGGCCGCACCTCAAATATTGTGTTCAGTTTTGGACCCCTCACTACAACAAGGACATTGAGGTGTGGAGCGTGTCCAGAGAAGGGCAATGAAGTTGGTGAAGGGTCTGGAGAGCAAGTCTTATGAGGAGAGGTTGAGGGAACTGGGGCTGTTTAGCCTGGAGAAAAGGAGGCTGAGGGGAGACCTTATCACTCTCCACAACTACCTGAAAGGAGGTTGTAGCGAGGTGGGTGTTGGTCTCTTCTCACAAGTCACTAGCAATAGGATGGGAACAAAATGGCCTCAAGCTGCGTCATGGGAGGTTTAGATTGGATATTAGGAAACATTGCTCTACTGAAAGAAATGGTCAGGCATTGGAACAAGCTTCCTAGGGAAGTGGTAGGGTCACTGTCCCTGCGGTTCAAAAGCTGTGTAGACGTGGCACTTTAGGGCATGGTTTAGGAGGTATGGTATTGTTGAGTTGACAGATGGACTTGATGATCCTAGAGGTCTTTTCCAACCTTAATGATTCTATGATTCTATGATTTCTGCTGTACCTGTTTAACAGCTACCTTTTTTAATATTATTTTCTGTCCTACTTTTATCTGTTAGATTCTATTTAGATTTAGAAGACAAAGGGGCAATATGTGATGGTCTGGCAGGAATTAGGCAGTCACGGCTTTTTTAGAAAAGCCTGAACACTGCAGTTCCTCTTGACAGGGATCTGGCAGGGAATGACCAAATGTACAGGAACTGGCCAGTTGGAAAATACGAATTATGGAGTTTTTCCCAAAAGAATGTAGGGGGGGTAAAAAAGAAAAACTTCTACAAGTGCTTTTCAATAACTTATTCCTACCCATAAGGATTTCCATATCAAATTCAATCTTTTTTATGATAGGTTCCTCCTTTCTAGATGTACCATTGACTTAATGGAAACACTGTCAAATTCATGACATGTTAAGAGCACTGTGTTACTCTGGTTCTCTTCTTTAAAGGATCTACTATAATAATAAATTAATCATCATCATCATCATCATTCCACGTATAGATTTCTTTTGAAAATCAAAAACTCATTCCTTTCAGGCCTGTTCTTTGTGGTCTCTTCTAAGCCACAACATTTGAAGAATATCATTTTTCGAAATCACTTGACATTAAGAAAAATTCCATGCAGAAATTATATGTAACAAACAATGATTTTTAATCACAACTATTCAAGGACACTTTGTTCTGGGAAAACACTTATTAAGAGAGACATATTAAATCCTGTCTTGCCTTCAGCAATACAAACACTTGTGTTTTAACTTCTAGTTGAAAAATACCCCACTTCTAAAGACTCTTCTCCAACTCTTTTCTTTTATGTTCCAGCAACTTGTCCTGTTTTAATCTCTTCTTTCACTTCTCTACTGTTTGAGTATTGATGAACTAGACAATCTATCACAGTAGTTACAAAGAACCTGAGTCTTACTCCAGCAGCTTAAATCAAAAACCTTAATTGTTTTTGATCACCAACTGTGTGAGTTCATAGACATCAGCATACCATTAATGTTACCATTAACTTACATTAGCAAACTAGAGGTACTACAATAAGAAAATAACAGAGTGATCCAATTAATCTTGCTCATGCAAGTTAGATATACGTTATTGTGATTCATACCTTGAGAAAAGAATTATAGTGAGACTCTTTAAAATGAGAATACTTTAACTAACACTTTCTCTCTACATAAAACCATGTAGTTTTAACATTATGGTATTTACATGGTTGCACCTTTCCATAAACAAAAAAAAAACCCAACAAACTTTGGACAGGTATATAGATCTTTGGTTGACTGAATCCTGTTTCCACTGCAATGAGGTGAACTGAATGAACTCTGAAGTAATCAGGAGTTACTAAACCATTTCACTTATCAAAACATTTAAATATGTATGTAGGAAGCCTAATACATAAAAGTTCTTATTTTAAAAAATCTTGGTGTAGCTATAAGGAGACACATCAGTCCCACATCCAAAAAAAAAGTTCCACACAATGGAAATATCATGGTTCACGTCCTTCTTTCCTAATATTTTTCCCTCTTGAATCCAGTAATGTCACCATGAATGCCAAGATCTAAGAATTAGTAGTGCATTAGAAACTAATAGTCTGTGAAAGTGAACTCAGTATAGAATACAGTAAATACATAGGTTTAATAGATCAGTATAACACTAGAAAACAAGAGACTTGCTTGAATGAAACAACCCAGATTCTGCTACACCAGTCCAAATACAATTTAAATCGTGGTGGAAAGCTGCTTCTATACTATTTATCAAAATGCAGTATAGCCAAATATTCAACATCACGTTTCGTAGAAACAGTAATAAAACCAAAGACTAAGTTTACACACATGGCGTGTTATGAATCAGCAGCTATCTCATACAAACAGCTAAAGTAAAGGGAATCAAAAAGTGGGCATAGGCAAGCAAGTGACAGATTAGAACAGAAGTTGACTTTTTGTTGGATTTAAGACCTGATCAGTGGTTGCAAAGCTTCTTAAAAGTAAATGTACTGAAAAACAGTTCAAATTATTTATTCATATTTATTCATATAGTCTAGTGTTTTTATGAAATTAAATTTTTCAAAATATTCAGTTTCAGCTGTTTGAGTACATATGCCCACCATCACCAATTCAGGACATCACAACAAAATTCAGTCAACAATTGCAGCAATCTGAAACCATCCCACAAGAAGCAGAGGTTTATTGACACTTTCAAACATCCATCTCTATTTTCACACTACAAGCTGTCTAAAAAAAAAGCATCTGTAAAGACTTGATAAACACATTTGGAGAAATTATTATCCAATTTTGACAATCCGTCTTAAAAAGTGTGTCAATCAAAGAGCACAAGATGTTGCTTCTTTTCCAAAAAGCAAAACAAATGTGTGCTTATTAAAACTCCCGATAAAATTTAAAGAAGAAAGGAATCCAAACAAACCCATCTTTCATTAAAACTTTTAAAAACTCAAATGTACATACAAAAGCCTGAACTGATTTGTTCTCCTGCACAGTGCTCAGTTTCTCAGAGACTGTTCACTACAGTTGGGAACTTCAAGCATTGATCTATACATATCTGAGCTGTCTTTGATCATACCGTCTTGTCACAAGCATATTCTGCACACCAAGGCTAGGCAGTTGCCTCATGAATAACATCATTCAGAAGTTTTATATACCATGCTAATGCATTTAACTGATTTATCAGTTCTTATCATTAGGAAAATATACCCATTCTGTCAGTAACTAATACTATACTATACTAGATTATTGTGCATTTATAGAAATGACAAACTAACATTTTCAAAAGCTGCACTCAGCTGAAGTCTGAGCTTTTTGGGTTTGACCACCGAGCTTTCAAATAACTACATAGCTTGACTTTCATGAAACCTAAATCCTGACTCTAGAGCTCTGAGTTTTTAAGCACTAATCTCAAAGATTAAATTCCAAGTTTTGACAGCACCTTTGGATGAGTGAGGAGTCGGAAGTGACACCTTCCTCTCTGCCCTTCAGTAGAAGCTGTCATTATTTTGGCTCAGCTGAGCAAGTTCACATAAAGAGAGCTGTAACATTAGCACATACAGGGAGGATTTCCAAAGGCAGGCAGCACCCCTGCCACTGATCAGAAGTAAAGAAAAACAACACTGTAGTGCTATACACAACCAGTGAACTACACAAACCCTAGCAAATTTCAGTAAGAACTGCAGGTCTGGTTGAAAAGTCCATTGCCTTTATACACCCTTGCAGAGTTACATTTACCAGGGTGTGTTGGCCTGTTATTAAGACTGAAACTCCAAAGACATCTGTCTTTAAAGACATTGACTATACCTCGCACACAATCTTACCTTTGCTTACTCAAGCAAAGCACCAAGGTGGGGTTTCTTAGGCAGCTAAGAGCTCATAATCTTTTATTTCCTCTGCTCTTCAACTAAGGGAAATAGATAGCAGAGTGTTGCCTGTCCATCACATCCCCTTTCTGGAGGGAAGACACAGGTTTTGTCCTGGCTTCTGTCAGACCCTCCTTGTACCCAACTTACTCCAACACAACTTCCCATAACAGGAAAATAGTGTACTGCCAGTACAGAAAGTGCTTTGAGGCATAATATTGATATGCTCTGTACATATTTAATATCTTCAAGTTCTGTGCATAGTGTATTAATCTACACACAACCTTAACCAGAGACTATAGTTTCTGTAATCTTTGAGATTTCCTAGCCAATGTGTATGTTCCTTACAGGAGAGATTATGGCTCATCTGAGTAAGGAAAATGGATACGTGGAAACAGAGAGAAGCATCTGAACATCAGCTCCATGCTGTGTTCTTCTTCCTGTTCTAATGATCTAATAATCTTCCAGTCCCTCTAACATTTTGTACATTGTATTGACAGGTTATAGAAATGTATTACATGCTTTTCTGTGCAATGAAGATTTACACAGGACTAATTGCAGTAAACGATCTTAAAGAATTACACACTAACAAGAAGGAGCTGTTAAATTTGTTCACACATACAGGGCATGCGCTGCAAAGACATGCACTGTAAATTCCTCTGTCTCTGTAAAGATGTATTCATCTATGCATAAACAGCTAAAATTACTTGTGAAGCCAACAGATGTGTGAGCCAGAATCCAATCCTCACTGAAAAGACAGTTAAAGAGTGGTCCTTTCTCCATGCATGCTTATTTTGCATTCAGCCAACAGATTCAGAGGGGATTCTATCAGATTGAAGAAGGCTTCTTACTCTCATTTATGCAGGCTCAAACTCTGGGAATTATAGATACTCCGGAGAGATACTTTATGACTGTTCCTTGTCTTTGGAAAAGGGAAGACAATAGAGAGCTTTAGTCTTTGAACAGATTACAAAAGCAAATCTAAATATTTTAAGGGATTCGGCTGCCATGGTAAGAAGTTATTGATTCATAAATCAAATAAAATTAAATTCCTTTTACTCTTCCATTTGCTAATTCAGTGACTTACAGCTACACAACACAGACATTACCAAGGCAACTTGTGTTCCTGACTTCTACCCTGTTGCCAACTGTCCTGTCTTCTGACGAAGTCTATTAAGCGTTTTGCACGTTCTGAGACCGTATAAAATCTCAGCAGACACAGATGAATACCTCAGAACCTATGACTTCCTACTTTACCTTTCCAAAAATGCCAACGGGCAATCTCTGGGAAATTATCAAGAGGAATATTACCACTGTGAGGCACACTCCATTTTTATTATCAGGTCAATATCCTCCACAGCACTGCTTATCTTCTTAAAACTTTCACATAGTTTCTGTGATTACCAACTTTTTTTACGTTACTGCAATTTTGAATTCAAAAATTCCTTTCCATACTCACTTTACTAGGACTGCCTGTGGCCTGACCTAAAATCTTTCACTTCTCCTACTTCAGGCAATTTCTAACCCAAGCACTAATTTTTTTACTCCTTTTACTTTCTCAAGCGTTTCTTCCATATTTGCATTCATGACTTCCTCTTGGCTTTAATTCTCTATCCTTTTTCCTCCAATTCTTACAGATTTCACCTATATCTCCTGCAGCTTCTCCCTAACCTCTATTACTTAGTTTATTTTCTCTTTCTCAAAAATGTTCAAAAAGAGGTTGAAAAAAAATACACCTTACTTATCTTCTAAACCATTTTGCAGGTTATTTGCTGGCTTATTATCCACATTCAAACCTCTTCTTATAGTCCTCAAACTTCTCCAAATTTCCTTCAGATTTCTTAAGTCTATATCTTCTATTATGGTTTGGGATCTTTTTTTGGGGAAAAACAATGTGAATTTAAATATGCTGATCTGACTACACAATGAGAAGGTTGCCGTCTACAAGATGATTTCTTGTCACCACTAATCCTTTCCATCTGGTACCATCACCTCAGACTTCCCGGCACAGCACCATGTATAGCTAGCATTTAGTGATCCTTATGCACTTAAACACTTTAACAGTGGATCTTTTTTAAAAAAATCTGGATCATTTTGACAAAAACAGATCAACTGCATACACAGTTATGTCACTGTATCTGAGGAACCTCTAGCAAGAGAGAGGTAATGAAGCAGAGATAAAAAGCCATGAGTGTAGGCTGGTTAGCCTGTCTAGGATGAAGTCAGAGTGGCATGCCCACTGGTAGCCTAATTCTTCAACTCCCAGTCTCACCCTCAAAAAACCAAAACTATATAAAAAAAGGAGTGATAAAAAAAATGTATCATGATAAAGCCTTTGCTCATTTCTTTATCCCTCTACTCTATCATTATTTCCTCTGGAAACCTCAAACACTTTTTAAAGCAGGGGATCTTATCTCACATACTGATGAAACTACATGAGTATTTTCAGCTTTAAAAATTTAACGGCAATCCATATTGTAAAAATTCCTCCCACAGCTTGAAGTGTGGTGGGGCCAAAAGGGATCTCCACTGGAGTAGGAAACCTGTCCTGCAAATTTTTAATAATATAAGTAGTGTTTACTCAGAAAAGCATTCACTTCAAATCAATACTGCTACTTGTACAAAGATCACGTAAATTAATGCTTGCAGTACAGAGACTCCTGTTATTTTTAAGAACCTTGGTTTCCTACATATTTAAATTATTTAAATGGTGTGTTTTGCTTCTGTGGGTATATTATGTGTATGTATATTATTTTAACTCCTAAAAAGAAAATGGGCATGTAAAAATGTATGTGCTGCTTATATTCAAAGTTAAATTGATATACAGCTTTTTATGATTAGAAGACTTTTAATATCAGATCACAGTATATGCTTCTTACATGCAGACAATTACAGTGTGTAGACAGGGGGTGGAAATGTTATTTTGTTGTGACAAGTGAACATCATATCTACAGAGCAGATTTATTTGTTGCTATGAATTATATGAATGCTTATATTCTGATTATGATTCTAGAAACCATCAATAATTAGTATTTCTAGCAGATTGCTTACCTTATCAACAGTATTACACTTAGCAATCTTCAGATTTGTTCATTTTTCTCCTGATTTCCTCCTTTTCTCCTCCCTCTATTTTTGTCATTCTCATTCACAAAAATGGTCACCAGAACCCACTGGTTTCTCCTGGGTTTGTACTATTCTTTCTGAGCTGCAGTGCAGCTCCCTATCAGCATCACTATAAACCAAGAATATATACTTCCTTTTTGAACAGATAAGTAAGACAGTCTGTACATGAGAGAGGAATATATGAATAGAAATGCATTTTATTCCAACCTGCAGTCATGTTGTGGAATACAGGGGGGAAAAATATTAGGAAGTGTGTGAAAGAGAAAAATACATTACTAGGTTACTTTCTTACACCTGTTTTCCCTTAGAATAGCTAATATCACCTAATTACAGTTTTCTTGATACTGATTTAATACTTCACTGTGGGATTGCTACGTTATTGGTATTACCAATTGCACTGCAGGTCACTTTCTTGATACAGTAGATGTAGGTTAAGAACTAGCATTCCTGTAAAAAATCTATAATTCTAACTTGAGAGATCTATAATTGTTCCTCTAAAATACCTCTAAAAACCGGGCTATCAACAATTGTTTCCTCCAAAGCCTCCTTGATGTTTGTAGTTGTATTTCCCATGTGTATCTTCAGAAATGAAGAAAAAGTTCTCCTAGCGACACCTTCCAAAGTTTTCTGACAGACATTCCTTTGTACTTGAGCAAGTCTGCTGCTGAGGAAAATGTTGCAGGTTAGGAGTTTCAAAAGCCAGAGGAAGAAGGATTTTTTCTTAAAATGAAGTTCTAGGGAAAAACAATACCTTCTCTAGAGATAAACTGTGATGTTTCTCCCTTTGTACTCATGTTCTGGTTTGTATTCTAATAGAATTGAAAATTTTCTAAAATTTTCTATTAAAGTTGCAAGGCATTTCCCAATTTAATTAGGAAAATATGGGCTTCAAAAATTTGCTAGCAATGAATATCATACGTTACTATCAATAGATTTGTGACATGCGAATGAGTTAAGTGCTGGCATGCAGGCTTTCCTGGCTTGGTTTGTTTGTTTGTTTGTTTATTTGTTCAAGGACTTCCATCTGACAAAAATGCTGTAAGAACTGAGGAATCTGGAAGGCAAAGAGCATAGGATCATGTTCCCTCAGCATGTGACACTTCATTTGGGATTTTGTAGACTGAGCTTCTGGTAACAGTGCAGTGACCAGACTAAAACAGTGACCAGTGCTGTTTGGTCTGTGTAAGGAGAAAGGGAGATACAGCCCGTGACACCCAAAGCCCTCCCTTTTCTCTGCACGTACTTATCACTGTTAGTTCGAGACTAGCATGTCTGCAGACATTCTGTTCCACTAAAGGTGCCCCAGAGCCAGGTCTCCAAACTGTCTTTGAGCATTGTTTGGAAGTGTTTGCCTAGTGTGAGCCAAAAAACTAGACTAATGATTTAACAATCTGGGTGTTTGAGCTATAAATATTCTCTAGTATCATTTCGCTTCCTGGCAGAGACATCTCTTGAGCCTTTGTTGAAAGCAGAACTGTTGCTACAGTGCAGCAGCAATGGGTGTAGTGGGTGTCATGCACCAGCAGTTGTAGGGTGCAGAAAGCATTCACTTGAATACTTGATTCTCTTGCTATTACTTCTTTGGTGTGATTTGGAATTCTATTTAATACATTTCTGGAGTTTACTTTAAGCCTATCCAGTTCAAAACATTCTCATTCAGTGTGTGAAACTGGGAAAATGGTTTGGCAAGCGGAAAAAAGAAGCACATAATAAATCTGCTGTTGGTCGGGAAAAGTGAGGTTCTAACACAAGTGCGGACTACTTCAGTCCATTTTTTTAACAGGTGTGATATACCTTGTACTAGAAAGTTTGTTCTCTGGCATGGAAGCACTCTATATGTCAAAGTAAGCATACTCAAACACAATTAGATGGCAATTTAGTGCTTGTTTCTTTGGCTGTTATTACAATAGCAAACTTACCCATTACAGGGTGAGCACAAACTTGTCCCTCTTTCACAGTGAGGTGTATTTTAATACAAAAGTAGCAGGTTTTTTGATATCTAAATTGGTAATTGTCTTAAGCAGCATGGGCTTGATTGTCAGAAGGGTGGGCTACCCATAAGAACAATTTCATGGTCACTTGGAATTTCTGAAGGTCAGACTACACCAAGTTCTTACATAAACAGTGATTTAATGGACAAATTTTTTCTTTTTTTTTTTTTTTTTTAACTGGAACATACATTGCAAATTTGCAGATTTCTTTCTTTTGAGGAATATGGTGTTTGGGCAATAGTTGGTAAGCAAAATAAAGATTGAAATGAGTATCAGTGGCCTTTGCAGCAATTACCTATCTAAAGGAGCTGGCAGATTTGAAGAATCTTGATCTTTTGCAAGATTCATTTATGCTGAAACTGCTGCTTTAATCTCATAGAAAATAATGGGATTTGTTGGGATGGCTTTGTATGTCTTGTCTCCATTTGCTTGTAACTTAGTCCGTTCACATCAAACACAATAACTGCCACTTATTAGCAACTACCAGAAAAGAAAACAATTTTTAAAAGTTTAGAAAGGTAGACTTGAAAGAGATTTGGGTTTAGAATTGTAAATGATTGCAGGTATATAACTTCTGTTAAGAGCAATTATATTTGTATGTTTCATGATGACTATGTATTTCAGGCTGAATTGTGCCTTTGGGCATTATCCTGTAATGGAAGTAATTTGTGGTGTAATCAGAAGGAAGATCGTTCCCAACCACAGTTTTCCAGGCTTTCTTCGTGTTGGCTAGAGGGAAGGGAGTGTGCCGCATGAGTCATTTACAAGCTGCAAGGCGCTCAAAAAGCTGCAGCAGTGCAGAGATTTAGCTATATGAGAGAGCCAAACACAAAACCCAAAAAATCTTAGTGCAGCTGCACTGAGAAAGGGGGGAAAAGGGAAATCAGTCTTGTACAGATTTGCTAGATGGTCTCACAGGCTAATGATTGACCTCAAAGGAACAATGGGATTCTGTCCTAGAACATAATACTTGATAAGTAGGAGATGGAGAAAAGAAATTGTGATCATGAAAAACAGCTTGTGTAATTCAGGATAAAAATAAGAGAAGATAAACTGATAAATGCAACTCAGCATGCCAATATATGTTTTCAGAATTACTGACCTCAACTTACCTGACGTAATTATAGAGTAAGTCTTCTCCTGTCTAGAAATTCTCTGCACTTACAAGGGCAGATGAGGTTAGAGTCAGACATGCCTCTATTACAAATTGCCTTTCCATTAAAAAAACCCAAAAAGTTAAATTTTATATAATTTTATTTTGAAGGAGTCCTTTCTGTGTATTTTGCCTAGAGGCTGACACTGAGTGCTTAGCATGCTTACGTGATATTTCCAGTCCTCTCCAGGACAACACATGAATAAAACAACATACACATGGCCTCCAGCCATACTGCTACGGACTGCGATCATGTCAGATCTTGTTAGCTGGTTAAGATTAGCTCTTGTTCATAACTAGAATGCAGAGTCAAAAAAAGAAAATTGTAGAACAGTTTATGTGATGCAGGTGTACCTATGTATGTATATATGTGCATTTCCTGCATGCAAAAATATATTTATGAATAGTGGAATGCTAGAATAAAAAAGTCTTTTTTTCAGGAAATTCCTGGATTAGAATTGCCTATGCAGCCTTATTTCACCTCTTAATGCACAATCATTATGATAAAGACCAGCTGTATAGTCACATATTTATTTCTTCATCTATCTTTGCCTTATGCAATACCCATGAATCGTCCTCAGGATGCAAAGCAATGCCCTGTAGTAAGGAAGGACTCTGTGTGTAGCTCATGTCTCATTCACATCTCTGAAAACTGAAGCAGCTGAAGGCAACAAGAACAAGGATTATTGTAAGTTTAGGGAGATGAATGCTTGGCTGGTAAACTGAGTTCTGACTGACACAGAGGCACATTATGGTGGCTGAATCACTTGAACTAGTCTTAGAAAGATTAGTATATGTTTGTTCATATTATGGGTGTCCAGCTTCAGGGGACTGGTTGAAGGATCAGGGGTGCAGGTAGTGTTTTACTCAATCCCGTCAGTGGCAGGGAAGAATAATACTGAAAGGAACAGGAGACCTCATCTGATCCACACAGAGGCTGGTGCCATTTGTGGAATTTTGGCTTTTTTTTGATCATGAGGAGGTTTATATGGCACTGGGCCTGCTGGCCGCAGATGGAGTTCAGCTATTTTAAAGGGGGAAAAGAGTTCTTGCAAATGAGTTGGTGGGGCTCATCAAGAGGGCTTTAAACTAGGTTTGAAGGGGGAAGGGGGTGTAGCCAGGTCCACCAGAGAGGAGCCTAGGGGTGGCATGCCAGGGTTGGGGGTGAAACCGATAGCCCAGCTCAAATGCATCTACACCAATGCATGCAGCATGGGCAACAAACAGGAGGAGCCAGAAGCCATTGTGCAGCAGGATAGCTATGACTTAGCTGCCATCACAGAGACATGGTGGATGGCTGTTATGACTGGAGTGCTGCAATGGGTGGCTATAAGCTAGCTCTTCAGAAGGGATAGGCAAGGAATGAGAGGTGTTGGGATGGCTCTGTATGTTAGGGAGTGCTTTGAATACATAAAGCTTAGGGACTATTATAATAAGGTCAATTGCTTATGGGCTAGGATGAGGGGGAAGGCCAACAAGGTCGATATGCTGCTAGGAGTCTGTTATAGACCACCCAACTCAGATGAAGAGGTAGATGAAGTGTTCTACAGGCAGCTGAAGGAAGTATCACAATCGGTTGCCATTTTTCTAGTGGGGGACTTCAATTCACCAGATATCTGCTGGAAATACAACACAGCAGAGAAGAAACAGTCTAGGAGGTTCCTGGAGTGTGTGGAAAATAACTTCCTAACACAGCTGGCAAGTGAGCCTACCTGGGGAGGTGCCTCACTTGACCGCCTGTTCACAAAGAGAGAAGGACTGGTGGGAGATGTGGTGGTCAGAGGCTGTCTTCGGCTTAGCCACCATGACATGATTGAGTTCTTGATTCTTGGCGAAGGAAGAAGAGGGGTCAGCAGAACCACTACCATCGACTTCAGGAGGGCAGACTTTGGCTTGTTCAGGGACTGGTTGGGAGGGTCCCTTGGGAGGCAGTCCTGAAGGGAAAAGGAGTGTAGGAAGGCTGGGCTTTCTTCAAGAAGGAAGTCTTGCAGGCACAGGAGCAGGCTGTCCCAAAGTGCTGCAAGATGAACAGGTGGGGAAGATGACCAGCCTGGGGAACAGGGAGCTTCTGCTGACACTGAGGAAAAAAAGGAGAGTCTGTCACTTTTGGAAGAAGGGGCAGGTAACACATGAGTACAGAGACATCGTTAATTCTTGCAGGGAGAAAATTAGACAAGCAAAAGCCCAGCTATAATTGAACATGGCCAATGATGTAAGGGATAACAACAAATGTATTTACAAATATATTAAAAACAATAAAAGAGAAACAGAGACAATCTCCATCCTCTATAGCATGTGGAGGGAAGCATTGCTACTGAGGATGAGGAAAAGGCTGAGGTACTTAATGCCTTCTTTGGCTCAGTCTTTAACAGTCACACCAGTTATCCCCGGGGTATTCAGCCCCTGGAGCTGGAAGGCAGGGACAAATCACAGAATAAACCACCCATAGTCCAGGAGGAAGCAGTTTACGACTTGCTGAGCCACTTGGACACTCACAAATCTATGGGGCCACATGGGATCCACCCGAGAGTACTGCGGGAGCTGGCAGAGGAGCTCAACAAGCCACTCTCCATCATTTATCAGTATCAGTCCTGGTTAACAGGGGAGGTCCCAGATGACTGGAGGCTTGCCAATGTGATCCCCACCTACAAGAAGGGCCAGAAGGAGGATCAAGGGAACTACAGGCCTGTCAGCCTGACCTCGGTACCAGGGAAGGTTATGGAGCGGTTCATCCTGAGTGAGCTCACCAGGCATGTGCAGGACAAGCAGGGGATCAGGCCCAGCCAGCATGGCTTCATGAAAGGCAGGTCCTGCCTGACTAACCTGATCTCCTTCTATGACCAGGTGACTCCCCTATGGATGAGGGAAAGGCAGTGAATGTTGTCCACGAGGACTTTAGCAAAGTCTTTGACACTGTCTCCCACATCATTCTCCTAGAGAAGCTGGCAGCTCATAGCTTACACAGGTGTACTCTTCGCTGGGTAAGAAACTGGATGGCTGAGCTCAGAGAGTTGTGAATGGAGATAAATCCAGTTGGCAACCAGTAACAAGCGGGGTTCCCCAGGGCTTAGTTATGGGTCCAGTCTTGTTTAATATCTTTATCAATGATCTGGATGAGGGGATTGAGTGCACCCTCAGTACGTTTGCAGCTGACACCAAGTTAGGCAGGGGAGTCAATCTGCTCATGGGTAGGAAGGCTCTGCAGAGGGATCTGGACAGGCTGGATCGATGGGCCGAGGCCAATTGTATGAGGTTTAACAAGGTCAAGTGCCCGGTCCTGCGCTTTGGTCACAACAACCCCATGCAACACTACAGGCTGGGGGAAGGGTGGCTGGAAAGATACCCAGTGGAAAAAGGACCTGGTGGTGGTGGTGTTTGACAGCCAGCTGAACATGAGCCAGCAGTGTGCCCAGGTGGCCAAGAAGGCCAACAGTATCCTGGCTTGTATCAGGAATAGTGTGGCCAGCAATGCCTCTGATCATGCCCCTGTACTCAGCACTGGTGAGGCCGCACCTCAAATATTGTGTTCAGTTTTGGGCCCCTCATTACAACAAGGACATTGAGGTGTGGAGCGTGTCCAGAGAAGGGCAATGAAGTTGGTGAAGGGTCTGGAGAGCAAGTCTTATGAGGAGAGGTTGAGGGAACTGGGGCTGTTTAGCCTGGAGAAAAGGAGGCTGAGGGGAGACCTTATCACTCTCCACAACTACCTGAAAGGAGGTTGCAGCAAGGTGGGTGGGTTGGTCTCTTCACCCGAGTCACTAGCGATAGGATGGGAACAAAATGGCCTCAAGCTGCATCTTGGGAGGTTTAGATTGGATATTAGGAAAAATGCCCTTACTGAGAGAGTGGTCAGGCATTGGAACAGGCTGCCCAGAGAGGTGGTGGAGTCACTATCCCTGGAGTTGTTCAAAAGCTGTGTAGACGTGGCACTTTAGGGCATGGTTTGGGAGGCATGGTAGTGTTGAGTTGACAGATGGTCTTGATGATCCTAGAGGTCTTTTCCAACCGTAATGATTCTATGATTCTATGTGGGAACTGATTCACAGAAGTCAAAGCTCTTCATTCCCATTGTTTCTGCCAAAGCCAGGTTTCTCAGTTTAGCTGTAATTTTAAAAAATCTTTCCAAAACTATTTCTCTAATTGCCACTCATTTTTAATGTTCTTTTTTTTTTTCATCTCTCTTTTTAATCTGCTGCACTACATATTCTTTTCTTCTTGAGTTACTGCTTGTTCTTGCAAATGCATGCTTTCTGGTGTTGTGTCTGATTAACCCTGTAAGTGTGCTCTCTCAGCTTTCAGTGTTGTTACATTCAACCATAAGTGCCGTCATTTAATTCTGGCTGATACAGCACAATTTTAAAAAGAAAAACAAAAACCCAAACAAACAAACAAAAAACCACAAAAAACCCCTCTGAAAGTATGTTTTGAATTCTCTTTCTGTGGAAAGATTTTCATATAGAAAATTAATGCATAAGAACAGATGGTGCAGACCAGTGAATTTGATCATAAGTTGCCTTATCTCACACTCTTCCCAGACTTATTTATTGCAAAGCTCACAAACCGAGACGTGCTTATTATAAGTTGTACTCATTAATTAACCCTTTCACAAAAAGTACAAAATAAAAGAGCAAAAGGCAACAATTTTGAAACTAGGAAGATATTTGGGGTGCACACAATTTGTACTGATTTTTAATGTAGATGTCACTTCTGGTTTATTTATATAAAATACCATGTGAAGATAACAATTTTGAGGACATAAAGCTTGTTGTACGCTGTGTGCTCTGATCATGATTGTTTCAAAAAGCATGGTACACAAGGGCTGGAAGACTGAACTTTCCAGAGTTCAAAGTATTCAATAGTTAAAAACTCCTCCCTCTCGAAAACCTCTCTAACCTAACAAAAGAAGTTAAAAAGGGTGCCACGGAAGTGTTGTAGATTTCCTATTTTTTATTCCATTCCCCTACATAGTGGGCGTAACATTCAGGTAGTTTATTTGCCCTCCTGTAAGCGGAGCTGCCTTGCTTTTATTTCTTCTGTCATTTATTACTGGACATTTTTACCTGCATTTTGCTCTGCCACTTAGAAATTTCAGCTGAAACGCTGGTAATAGAAGTGAGTTCACTTCACTATACAGATAAATACAGTCTCTTCAAAGCACTGTAGGACAAGTAAAAGGAGAGAAAGCGCACAATTTTTTGAAAATTAACAATGATTCTGTGGAAAAAAGAAGGAGCAACGATAACATGCAGAGAAAAAACGGACGAAGGAAAAGTCTTTTAAAAATATGTTTCAGTCTAAAGTAATATCCCATATTTATTAACATGGACTGGAGTTGATTTTAAATATATGAAGTAGTTCAGTTTTATATTCTCTAGGGTATAGCAATTTAATCAAAACTAAACCAAGACATAAATGGATTGAAATGATGACAGCTAACTCTATATTAATTTGAAAGTTTGAGAAATGCAGTTTTCCTTTAACAATTTAACAATGTAATACTTTAGCTAATTTAAAGTAATTCTTTCATTCAACATTTATTGACAGTCAACTAGTTTTCCCTTTCCTGTTGTGATGGTAGATAAAAATGACACGTACAAACAAAAAAAAACCTACAACCATATAACCCTGTAGTTACACTGGATGATCTCGAAGGAGTTACATACAAATTAGCCATTAAAGCAGGGTCAGGCAGCTGTATCTGCAAAAAGGACCACTTATTATTTTATCATTACTGTTATTATTACTGTTGCTATTTTTGCATTGTTTATAGTGTTTTAGCTGACTTCTGCCAGTGCAATAGGAGGAGGTACTAGCAACTGCAACTCGAGCTCAGGCTTGCAGGCTGCTGAGTCATGCTGATGGATCTGTGCAAAGCCAGTATGTTAGTGCTGGACTCCAACTAATTGCTTACTACTTGCAGAAAGAAGCTTCTTTATGTTAGGAAAGTGTAAGTGCAGTGAAAGTGATGTAAAATAAAAAAGTGTGTGTTTCTCCAATAATATCATCAGTAGAAAGGAAAGCAAATTGCCTAAGCAAGGTGTACATACAGCAGCAGCGCTGTGCTGAGAGCATAGACGTTTAAGTGCAATCAAGAAAAACAGATTATAGGCAATGAGGTAATCTTAGCATGTACTTATTTATGCTCCTATGGGGGGTGGCAGGAGGGGGAAAGGGAGTGGTACTGCAGAGGTGCAGGAAAAGGATGTGAAATATTGGGATTGTGTGGCATGACTAACAAGAACAGAAAGCCCAGCATAAGCCACAGAGCACTGGCTGTAAAGTATGTTTTGGGAACCTTAGGAAGCATCTCTGTGCTGGTAGCAAAGGCAGAGGCACAGAAGTGCTGGTCCATACACTTTCTGCCCTGAATTCTTGGTTAGTTTGAGGATAACTCTTAGTCATGTTGCAGTGGAGCTCAGCTGCTGTCCTGCAGAAGGAAAAATTGAAAGACTAAAAAATGCCAACAGGCACTTATTTGCATGCATTGGACTGAACATGAACACTCATACCCTGGAAATTATCTAAGTGATGCTCCTTTTTCTTCTTTTTCACCTCTTTTTTTTTACTGTATGATTTGTTGAGTACTGGACATAACCAGGCTATAACATGTGCTGAACTTTCCCTTGTTTTGGTCCAGCATCAAGTGTATAACTGTACTTAGAGGAAACTTTCAGCAGGAGTAGCCAGAAAGTAGACACTGATGAATGAAGTCTTCCTGGGATTCTGTGAAAATAGCATTCTACCAAGCTCTTATTTGTTTGCTTGTAACCTATTCCAAACACGTATTGTTGCCAAACTTCTTGAAGCTCCTATTCCCTAATGCTTACTTCACCGTAATGGATTGTAAGCAGAAAAGTAACAGAAGTGTACTTTGGTGATTCCTGGCTTAGACAGGTGTACTCTTCCCTGGGTAAAAAACTTGCTGGTTGACCAAACCCAGAGAGTTGCGGTGAATGGAGATAAATCTAGCTGGTCACAAGTGGTGTTCCCCAGGGCTTAGTTATGGGTCCAGTCTTGTTTAATATCTTTATCAATGATCTGGATGAGGGGATTGAGTGCACCCTCAGTACGTTTGCAGCTGACACCAAGTTAGGCAGGGGAGTCAATCTGCTCATGGGTAGGAAGGCTCTGCAGAGGGATCTGGACAGGCTGGATCGATGGGCCGAGGCCAATTGTATGAGGTTTAACAAGGTCAAGTGCCCGGTCCTGCGCTTTGGTCACAACAACCCCATGCAACACTACAGGCTGGGGGAAGGGTGGCTGGAAAGATACCCAGTGGAAAAAGGACCTGGTGGTGGTGGTGTTTGACAGCCAGCTGAACATGAGCCAGCAGTGTGCCCAGGTGGCCGAGAAGGCCAACAGCATCCCGGCTTGTACCAGGAATAGTGTGGCCAGCAATGCCTCTGATCATGCCCCTGTACTCAGCACTGGTGAGGCCGCACCTCAAATATTGTGTTCAGTTTTGGGCCCCTCACTACAACAAGGACATTGAGGTGTGGAGCGTGTCCAGAGAAGGGCAATGAAGTTGGTGAAGGGTCTGGAGAGCAAGTCTTATGAGGAGAGGTTGAGGGAACTGGGGCTGTTTAGCCTGGAGAAAAGGAGGCTGAGGGGAGACCTTATCACTCTCCACAACTACCTGAAAGGAGGTTGCAGCAAGGTGGGTGGGTTGGTCTCTTCACCCGAGTCACTAGCGATAGGATGGGAACAAAATGGCCTCAAGCTGCATCATGGGAGGTTTAGATTGGATATTAGGAAAAATGCCTTTACTGAGAGAGTGGTCAGGCATTGGAACAGGCTGCCCAGAGAGGTGGTGGAGTCACTATCCCTGGAGTTGTTCAAAAGCTGTGTAGACGTGGCACTTTAGGGCATGGTTTAGGAGGCATGGTAGTGTTGAGTTGACAGATGGTCTTGATGATCCTAGAGGTCTTTTCCAACCGTAATGATTCTATGATTCTATGATTCTAGTGTTAGTCCTTAGGAACCAGTTCATTTTCACCGTATTTACAATGCTGACTCTATCATTATATATTGTGATTTTGTCACAGTTCCTGAGTCTGGAACCTCCTCAGCTCTGTCTCTGGACCTGGTCTGGAACAGCTTACTGCACAACCCCCAGGTCTTAAAGCTGCCCCTAATCTTTACACATTGGTGTGTTTACATCCAAATGTACCCAGAATATCATAATGACTTTTGAAGTCACTTACAGTGTGCCAAATCAATATATACACACTGAAAAGGAAAACATATGTGTTTGTATGTTTACCTTATTCCTAGTTCTTAGAATCTAGTGCGTATGTTCTTGGAATCTATTGTGTAAATAACAGGTAAAATATATTGTCCAAAATGTATGTATCTAGTTTCTTATATATGTGTTAATGTGATCCAAATTTACAGGTCAGTTCTATTATTCAGCTTTGGGTTATTAAAGCACCGTCTTTTCACTGTTGTTGTCATTTCAGGAAGACATATGTGCTCAAAATTCCTTAAAGAGTGATGGAAATCAAAAAACAACAAAATAAAATTGCAATATAAGCCTTGATTCTGCAAATCAGTTTTGATGTTAAATATAATTAAAAATGCAGGGCTGGTGGGCAGGCAGAGACCCCCGCTATTATTTCTGCATGCTGTATCTAATGCTATTTAAAATCAGAGTGCACCAGCCAAGGAAATATATCTCCCACTCCTGAAATCTCCAGACATGATTGTGATACTGTAATGATGATATGATTGAGTTCATTGTCATAGGTATGTAAAACATTGTACAGTTATTTGGTTAGTTTTCATACAAAATGTTTTCATTTCTTGTAGATTTTTGTATCTTGTTTGGTTGTTTGTTTTAAACCTTCTCAGACATACAGCTCTACTCCTGAGAGCCAAACTTAGCAGGGGGAGAACAACTAGGACTGGTATGAAATGCCAGAACAAGCCCAGTGCCAAAATAAAAAGCAAGCAAGAAAATATGACTGTTTATATATATTTTTAAACTTTGGCCAGTGTGCTTTTTATACTTCATAGAAGAAGTTGGGAGCAAAGAAGAAAGGGATCATTTCTTTTCATTCTCTGGAAACACTGGGGAAGAGATACAGGACAGGAAAGAAAGAAAGGAATGGTCAGGGTAAGGGAAAAAGCTTTGTGTGAGGGTGTGAAGAAGGCAGGCTGGTGCCCTCACCAGTCTTTTATATAGCAGGGCATCCTCTTACTGGCCAGAGTCATTTTTATCGAGCAATAACCTAACTGTATCTTCTGCCTCCTGACCCGGGTGAAAAGAGAGGGGCTGTTAAAAAAAAAAGTGAGTAAGGAAGAAGGGGGGAGGAGGTAACCGGAAAATATTGCCTAGATCGCTCCCTCCATCACAGAACCCGGTTTATGGATGCACATTTCTATTCCTCCGTTAATTTCTCTCACAGATGTCTCTTGCTGCTTTTCCTCCTACTGCTGAAGCAGTAATTAAGTTTCGGGGGAAAATTTTTAGCTGTGAGCTTTTGGGGGCCAGTGAAGTGAGGACACAACCTTTGCCTGCCGAGCCGAGGCAGAGGGCTGGGGCCTGGCGGTGCTGTGCGCAGGTTTTCTTTCAGCTGGAGCCGGAGCAAAGCTGCTCTCAGCCCCAGCCGCCGCTCTCTGTGACTGCTGTGTGTGTTAATAAGGAGACAGCCGAGGAGAGCTAAAAAGGGAAAAGCAAGCGTCTTGAGGAAACTCTCAGCAACAGTAGCATACAGCCTGCTTTACTATATTTCTTGTCTGTTAAAGGAAAAGGGACAGAGCTGCTACCCAGCCAACCATAGAGCTGCTTCAGGGCCATTCCTGTGTGCGCCGGGGCCCAACCCCACACACTTGCACCCGATGAGAGGAAGATGAAGGCTGGTGCCGAGGGAGGGTTCCCGCTTGGGCTCACCCACTGCCCTGTGCAACGCTGCTTGCGACTGTGGGCTGCCCTCGGGCGTGCACCCCCCAGGGAGCGACCCCCTCTGAAAACACTTGTTTCCTTCCCACCTTGGCCAGTAACTTTGTTATGGGAAGCGACAGCCCTGCCACTGGAAGGAGGGAGAGGCCATGAAGCAGGGCACAGGTCAAGAAACAAAAGCAAATACTAGATGGGACCGCTGGTACCGGTCCTTCTCTCCCCAGCTGCATACGTGAAACGCTCTCCGGAAGGAGACGGAGAAGCACTGCTCAGACATGACTGGGTGGCACAGTAACTGCAGCCCCCGTGCACGGCGTGGAAACACGCACACACCCCCGGAGCCTGAGCGGCAGGAGGGGAACCCCCGTGCCCACCCCCCAGCCACAGCGGCAGCCGAGGTGCCCCTGCGCACAACCTTCAGCTGGAGCGGCAGGAGGGGGTACCGCTCCGTGCCTCCGTCTGCGGGCCGGGCTACCCCCGCGCACGCACGGGGAGCCGGGGCTGCAGGAGGGGCACCGCCGTGCACACGCGGGGAATCAGGGTGGGCGGCCGCGGTGGCAGAGACCCCCGTGCACACGGCGGGCTGGGCGGCGGGGCTATTCCCCTGCGTGGGCTCACACGCGGCACACCCGTGCACAGCCCCCCCCCCCCCCCCCACCGGAGCAGCAGGATGGGGTAACCCGAGCGCCCACAGCGCGGAGCCCGGCGCTGGACTGGGGCCGCACGGCACCCCCCCGACGGGAAAACCCCGGGTCCGCCCCGCGCCCCCGCCCCTGTCCCGGGAGGGAGCGGGGCCGCCCCGCCGGGGCCGTAGGGCAACAGGCGGGCGGGCGGGCGGCGCCGGGCGGCAACTTCCCGCAGCGCCGGCGAGCAAGTTGCGCTGCCGCGCAAGACGCGCCCGCCTCCGCACCTCGCCCGCGCAGCCGGTTGCGTGCCCGCGCCTGGGTGTGCGTGCGAGTGTGCGTGAGTGTGAGTGCGTGAGCGAGTGTGTGTGTGTGTGTGTGCGGGCGGGTGGGTGGGAGCGCCCGTGCGAGCGGCACCTGCCGAGGCCGGGCGGGTGCGGGGCGCGGGCGCGGGGCGCGGGGCGGCGGCGGGGGCCGGGCGGCTGCGGCGGGCCGGGGCAGGCGCCGGGTGCGGGGCCGGTGCCGGTGCGGGGCCGGTGTGCGTCCGCGCCCGCCGCCGCCGCCGCCGCTGCGCCCTCCCGGCTGCCAGTCCGCCCGGCTCCGGATCACGTGGCGGTTGCCGGAGGCAGAGACTAGAGAGGAGAGAAAAAAAAAAGCGCCTCATTCCTTCTTCCACCGCCATACTGTATTTTATAGTAACTCTCATTTTTATTCCTCCCTTTTACTCCCGCTCGGTGAGTACCTTTCCGCTGACATTCTTGTCCTCCTTTTTTTGTCCTGTTTTTTTTTTCTTCCTTTTGTTTTTTTTTGGTTTTTTTTTTCGGTTTTTTTTTTAATCTTTTTTTTTTTCTTCCTCTTTGATTATTGTTTAAATGGATTTGATCTTTTGCTGATGACAAGTTTTTTTTCCTAGCATGCGATGGTTACTAAACTGTGAGCAAAAGGTGCTGCTGGGGCCGGGAGTCACTGGGAATGAAAAATGATAATATTAATAATACAGACTTGCCAGTCCAGCAACAACTGATATACATTTAGTAGCTATATATCTATATATGCAACTGGTTTTGTTGTGGCACGGAAAAGCGATGTGAAATATGATGCTTATTTTTTAAAGATAAGAGAAAAGGCATGTTTCTAACTCTTTTTGCAGAGGATTTTCTCTGGTGTTGTTTTATTTTTATTTTTGGGTGTTTTTTAAGGGTTTCTTTTTTCGTAAAGAGATGGGAATTGCAAATGCATTTTACAGCAGTGTTTACACAGAGTTTGTAATCTTGCAATACTGGTGGAAGCCACAGAGCAAGATGTTAATTTTATTATTTTTGTTATTGTTTCTTTTTTGGTTTTTTTTGACAGTGCAATCAGCAGGGTTTTTTTTTTTTTCTTGTTTTTCAGTTTTTGATGCCTGTTTATAATGTGAAACTTTTCTTGCAGCATGTTACAGTTATAATTTTTACATACTTTTTTCCTCCTTAAAGATAACAAAGCAAATCAGAAAGCCAAAGAGATGATCCTTACTTTTGCACATTTTGCACCTTGACTTTTTTATTCTTTTGCCGGCAGTATTTTATGATGGTTATTGTTATCATGATGATGATGATGATGATGATGATAGATATATACATATATACAAATAAATACATTTTCAAATGATGGCAGTGGAAGGTTTTCCTGGAGAATGAAGTGCGGTTTGGTTTCCTTGTCAACGGAAGATGAAGTGAACAACTGAACATCTCCCCAGTGCAGGTACTTCATCTCCTTGTAGGCGTTTCCACGCTGTGTAAATTACATTGTGAGTTTTTTTTTTTTTTTTTAAAGAAATCTCTTTCCACCCCTAACTAAAGGTTTCTGTGCAATACACATGAGGACTGAACTAAATATCTCTGCCTCGTGATTGCTTGGATGTGTGCAAAATGTTGCACTAATTGAGCCTGGGTCGGTTAAGCTGAAGAGAGGTGGTTTATGTGCTGTGCTCTATAGAGGGGAAGGCAGCTGGGGAAAAAAAAAAATCCAGACACCCCCCCCCCACTCACACATACCCCCCTTCCCCTTTAAAAAAAACCCTAAACCCCCATCTGAAACTGGGTGAAACGTTGAGATCCTTGTTATGAGTACAAATACTTACAGGACTTTAGACAAAAACAATCCCCCCAGCTCTGTATTACGGTGACTTGTGTGTGTTTGTGCGTGTCTGTTTAAAAATTATCCATTAGAAAATAGCTGTGAGAGAAACAGCAAAGGAGGCTCCCTTGGAGAGCTGGCTTGCTGCCACATGAGGCATATTTTGTAGCCCTAAGGGCAGCAAAACCCTTATATCCAACTTCTGCTCCTCATATTAAAAAGGTGTAAACAAGGCAGCAGGTTGCCTCTTATGAATTTAATTCATTGGGATGGAGATTAATCAGAAGCAGATATTTGCTTGAAGGTGCTTCGTTTTGTTTTGATGATTATTAATGCCACTGGCTGACAGGGAATGGGAAACTGTTACTTTCCGTGACGGTCACTGAGAGTTCAGGATTGGAGAAAAAACTGTTACTTTTCATTGAGAGCACTTAAATGCTTAACAGAGGCTGCCCCTGATGTAGAGACAGGATATTGGTTCTCTAAAATACAATTTGGAAAGATTTTTCCAGATGACAGGTTTGGTTGGCTTTGTTTTTTGTTTCTGGTCCGTCGTCGTCATCCCGCCCCCCCCGCTCCCCCCCCCCCAAAAAAACCCCCAAATATCTAGTGCAATATTATGCCAGAGTTGAAGTGCTGAATACTTGGATATGCAGTGTTCTCTGTTGTTTACATTATGTGATGGTATTGCTTAATGTATTTTATACAAACAGCTTTTAGGGATCTATAACTGACTCTAAAGATATGCTGTGTGTTCAGGTGTGGAAACTAAAGTAAGTTACAGGGGCTATATTTCTTTTCTCACTGTGGTATAAGCCAAAAGAATTCATAGGACTAAAAAGGCATTTGGAAGTTTGAGGCTTCTAACGTTTCTATTTACAGTCTTGTAAGTTAAGAGCTTCCTTCAAAGTAGAAAGCATATATAAGAGTCTTCAGCATTCTCTCCTGTAATCAGTCATATTGAAAAACAGATAAATTCCTTTGTCTTTGTAGAAACATATCTATTATATATTTATGGGGACTTTTTTCAGCTTAAATGTAATAAAAATATTTAGCACATATTTATGCACGGCTTCTGCTCTGACATGATGGAATACTTTGGCAGTATATCGGTGTCAATAACCCATGTGTCTAAAAAACACTGTCAAGATATTTGCATGATAGATTATGATGACTCCTCCAAGATAGTTATGATCTGTTGGGTCAATACGCCACATTTTAAGAAGACTCAGTCTACTTATTTTTCATTATTTAATCTGAAATCAAGCGTTAAAATAAAAGAGTGATTGAAACTTTATATTCCACCCCTCTTTATTTTCATCCCTCTTTATTTTTAAACTAAATTTTTTCTTTAAATTATGTGGAACTGCCACTAAGCAAATATTTTTTTGATATTGCTAAAGCATTGAAATAAAGTAACTAAGCTAGCAGTTTCCAGAATCATATTCCTTTCATCCCTTCTTTTAGCATTGTAGGTGTGTTGTGTGAGTAATTTTGTACAGATAGTTGCTGACTGAAGATCTAATCCTGGTCACCTAGTCTTATCTTGAAGTCTGAGAAAGTAAGTTTTAGGAATGCACTATTTTCAGCACCCAGATTTCACCTACAAAACACCTGTTGTCCAAGTAGCATGGTAATTAACATATGTACATTTCATTTGCAGCAATCTGAGGTTGTATGATTTCATAGATATCAAACAGCCTAGGGATTTTAAAATAGGAATAACAGAGCTAATTTTGGAAGAGGATACCTCTACCTCCTGCAGTATGTGGGCACAGTAGGATTTGGGTTGGTGGAATTGATTCCAGCTTGGTGTTTCCATAGTTATGCTATGACTAATGCTGTTGAAAGCATGTTTGGAAAGCCACAGTTAATGTAAAAGACAGTTGTCCCTCTGTACTTTTGAGATTAATAAAAATTTTGGCTAAGAATTCCAACTTTGTTTCTACAAGTGATGATATAATTACATTTCTTATATTTAGTATGAGATGTATTTGTACTGCCCTAAGTCCTGAAAGTGATGAGTGTCCAGACTTAAATGGCTTCGTCTGTTTTTCTTTACAGCTGTTTTGTTTTTCAGGAGGGCTTAGGAATTTAAGATACCTTTATAAAGGTTTGTAAACTGAAAGCTTTGGAAAGCAAATTTTCTTTTCTTCCTCCACAAACTATCTATCATTAGCAGTACTTACTAGCAAATAAAAATGTGACAGGTGAACAGAAGTTACTAACTGTATAGTGCCCAGAGCGCTGACTCATAAATACATGTTTTAGCAGCTGTAGTGGCCTGAATCAGCAACAGAAGTGTATCTTCTCACATTTTTCTACATAGGAGGTAGGACTAAAGAGGCTGTGGAGTCATCAATTCTGGCTGTGATGCTAGGCTGGTCTTATTTTGTTCAGATTCAGCAACCTCGAGTTTACATTTAGCTGGGGCACCACTCCTAATGCACCTCTTTGAAGGCTGGCCAGAGCTTTACTCTTCAGGCTGTTAGAAACCTCATTCCTGTCCTAAATTTATTCTCAGGCAGTTCATGCTCCTTTATTTCTGTGCCAGTGCTGTCCCTAAACAGCAAGGTTCCTTCTCCATGTCTCTGCTCCTCTTCAGAGTATATTTCCAGAGAGCAATCACAGTCCCTTTTCACTCATGTTTGCTGGGCTTACTGGGGAGGGGTTCCTGATGGTTCTGACCCATGTGGGGTTGGGAAGGGATGCTGAGGCTGGCTCTGACCAAAGTCATGCTGCAGCAGAAGCAGGGCCGCTGCATTCAAATCCTCTTCTGTCCAAGCCGGTCCGTTCTGCTTTCAGCTGCAAACATGGCAGTCCGGTTTCTGGCTCTCATATCAGCCCGAATGTTTCTACCTGGAGCTATGCTGTGGACATGTCTTCTACTGGTGAAACAGGCTTTGCACCATGCGGACCTTCCTTCCCCTCTGCCTAACCAATCTGAATGTCTCTGGCTAGAATGTAACAGGAAAGGACTCTCAGGAATTTCTTCTGCAACACTCTGATTTTTAAACTCCCAAGAATCTTCTACATATTGTTTTAGTATTTTGTATTCATACCAGCCAGGGGAACCTGAATGTGCTTGAGCCAATGCTGTATCAGGGACTTTCTTCTGTCAGGAATAAAGGTGAAAGTTGTCTACAGTGTTTTTTAAAATATCTTTTCCTTATTAGCTTCTTCCCAGGGTGCGTATATCTTAGCTCTCTAGTCTTCTAAAGCGTCATTCTAAAAGCAGTTTATTTCTCTTTTACAGTGTAATTTTTTTCATATTTTCTTCATTCCCCACATTGTGCGTTTGGAAAGATAAAAATATAAAAAGGCTTAATAGTGCTTAAAGTGTAAGTTTGTAAAGACAGATAGGTCTGCCCTCAGATGAATGTTTTTAACTTCTCTTGGTTTTCCTAGAGGATGCAGTGCTCTGTCAAATTCTGGAGCTAAATCCTTTATGTTTTAAGTACTTACAGATTTTCTGACCAGAAGGCTAAAGATGACTATTTCCTGATGAAAAATTATGTTACCTATGATGCTGTCCACATAGTCATCCAGTTTGTAGCTTCCTTAAACTCAGGTCCAGACTGACAGAAGAAACCAAAATGCTACTTTTAAATGGTATGATTACAGTGTAACATTTTCACCTTTGTTAAGGTACCAATATTATTTTATGATCTTTAAACAATTACCAGAATGAAATGGCTTGAAGGTTATTGTTTTGCATATACACACATTAGAATAATTTGTACTATTTTTTTCCTTGTTTTTACTCTTTCCTATTTCAAAATGACACTCTAATCTCTAAAGCATGCTTAATCCTTCAGAGGCATTTATACTGCGATTTTGGAAGTATTTTCTAAGAAAGTTCATTTTTGCACAATGGAGTATGATTTTCTATCTCAATGAATCATCTGCCAACAATTAAAACAAATAATCAAGTAGACCTTCAAATTATTAAGTAAATCACAGGTTGCATAGCATGAATACAATTAATTTGTTTTTATCATTGTGATATTCTGGGATAAAAAGATAGATAGGTAGATGAATAGATAGAATCATATAGATGGATATTTTTAGAGATGTTTTTAGTGTGATAGAGAATTAACAGAAACCTTACATTAATTAATTATCCTTTAGAGCTTAACCAACAATTTTGTTTAAGATTGTACTTTTTAACTTTCCATGCGTAGTAAATTTATACACACCAATATTATCTACTGCCACTTGGCAAAACTACAGAGGTAAATTGCCTCGATGGTACTCCTCCATGTGCCACCCCAGCATCCAGCCCAGGCTCCTTGCGTGCGGGCTGGCCTGCCAGGATGTGAGGGCTCAACCATTCTGCAGTTGCATTTCAGTTTCAGGAACAGAGTTTTTTGCTCTGGTGTAGTTCCTCCATGGTTATGGTAGTAAACATAACAATTTATACTCTGACTTGGCTGGTAGAGGTTTGGAGAAACAGAGTAGATTTTATATGAGTGATGATAAACAGTGGGTATGAATATGGTGGAATATGAATGACAATCCCCAGGCTCTTTGTTTTTCCTTTGCACACTCATGAATCTTCCTCCCAGAACACCCAAACCTCTGACTAAAATTGGTTTACGTCAGTGGCCCTTCCCAGGTGGCCTTCTGATGTCTCCTGACTCTGCTGACGTGCAGTCTCTGAGCAACAAAGTGAATGTGAAGCTCTGGAAACAGCTGAGACTTTGCATGGGCAATTCTGTGGTCCTCTGAGAACTGCTTACAGTCCCTTGGACAGCCATAGCTTGTAAAAGACAATGCAGGCCATTATTCTTATTATTACTATTATTAATTTTATTGTTATTAATAGTACTATAATTATTTTTATATAATTTTAATAATAATAATAATAATAATAACAAGAAACCACAAGGGATCCAATTATAATTATTGGACCTTGATAATTATTAAATGACTTGGTGAAAGTCAGGTCCCAGTCTTTCAGCTGTGCCCCATACCAAAAGCCTTTATTTCAGCCTGCTCAGTCACATCAGTTGCTTTCGTCAAGGTCCTCCCTTGAGTCAGGCATGTACTTGTGTTGTGCAGGGTCAACAGAAAGGGGCTATCTGGCACAAATAAAATATTAATGGAATTCTTCACCTGACTGAAGCAAGGCTAAATTTGTTCTGTAGAAAAACATCGCACTAGCACTGTTCATTCAGTAAAAAGGTGTCTCCGTTTTTGCCAAGAGTTTTGAATAGCAGCTGAACAGCAGCTATGTCAAATAGATACAAGACACATCTTGTTAAATCGTGGTAACTTTACAATTTGGAAGAGCCACTGCACATGTATGCCTTGCATGCAGTATTTTTAGGCTGATTTAGGAACTGGAGTTTCAGTCTCGAAGAATTATATTTGCATGGTGCTGGCAATGCTGGTCCTTCTTTCTGTTTGGTTGTTTTATAACAGAGTTCATAAGTACTAAAATGTTTGCACTGTCCTAGGCATCCTCTTTATTAGAGCAATATGAATGAATAAAATGGAAAAAAAATAAAATGCATTAATGTAACAAAGGTAGTTTGCATTTTTGCACACTGGGCCTGCGCTCAAGGGTTACTGAGTGCTAACAGCTCTTCTTGTGGGTAGAGGGAGTTAGAGTAACTCACTGACTTTTTACAGTGAAACACTGTGCTTTTAGTAATTGTAGCATCATGCTTCTGAGCTTGATCAGTAATGCAGAGTTACTTTTTATAAAAGAAAAGAAATTCTACCTAGTTGCAATATTTTATCAAAAGATCCTTCACCCAATAAATATAAGGATAGAAGTTATATAACATTTAAAAATGTGCTGTGCAAACTGTCACGCAGTGTCTATGAAATAGACACCCTGAAGGTATAATTAAAACAAAGCTTCCTGTTTGGGTACCTATAAAAAGGATTAATTATACTGTGTTCTAAGTAACAAAAATATCAGTGCTGTTATCTCATTTCACGTCTTGTTTTTGCTACTGATTTCAGAGGCTAAAACCCAACACTTGAGATGTTGCACAGTAGGTCAGTTTTCTAATATACTTACTACTGTATAAACTCATAACCTTTCTTTTTCTTCCTGCATATACAACTTCCAGTTAAATGGGAATTCTGTAAATGGGACAACTGCAAGGTTGGCTCTGAAGAGGTTAGCATCTTCTAGTTGTGCACTTGTAAGTTGTAGACAATTAATGTACATTATGCACAATGAAAAGAGAAACTACATTTAAACTTTGATGTTATGTCACTTTTGCTTTAGGGGGTTAGTTCATCAGGTCATTGATGCTATTTTTATTATTTATTATTTTATGAAAAAAGCATACTGTGTTACCATTCATCAGCATGTGCCCTGCTCTGGTGGGTGATGTATGAACAGAAAGGTGCAGAATTAAACCCTGGTCCTATTAAAATCAGAATACATATGCTGGTCAAAATTTCCTGGCTAAACATTTTTTTTCTGTAGATATTTGATAAAGTGATTTGCGCAAAAGGCTCGATTCATCTCACTTAACCTTGCTGTTTAAAAAAATAGGTTTTCAGAGCTATGCTAGTCATCATTTTAAGCATCTCAAAGTTAGTTATTGAAGTCTAACACAGTTGCTCAAGGCTTTGAAGTCAATGGAGATATATACACACCTCCAGAGAATTACAGATTACATCCCAAGAGAGGCATCTATGAATAGCTGAGATGAACAACCTTCCTAAAACGCCTCTCTCTTTTCACTGATGAGAGACAACCTAGATGGGACATTTAAACTTTATTCTTTTTGATGGATGAAGTTACAGTAGATGAATCTCATGCTTTCACCCGCTCCCCATCTGTCAAAATGCTAATTTCTTAATGAAACATTTGGTTGAAAACTTATTTTTTGGCCACTAGAATCTTCATGGCTTTAATTTTTTACTTGAATTTATTTTCAACACTTTGAATCAGTTCTGGACTATGAAAAAATTCCCAAAGATTTCTGTTGGGGCCAAGATTTCACACCTTTTTCCCATTGCTTCACCGAGCTTTCTGACTGTTTATAACGTAATCCTACAACCTGACCCTTCAATGAGTTCCCTTCACAGAGTCCTATTCTAAAACCCAGGGACTTGAGCTATTGGGTACAATCACAGACCTCACTTGAGAAACCTTTTATAATAATTGAAAGATAAGGATTATGTGGGTGGCAATGGAATCAGCTACTTGCAATTTGCACATGTATATGAATGTAGATATATAGTCACACTGTTAAAAAATCATTAGCAGATCAACACACAGCAGAAGACTTGAATTTGAAAGTTCTAGATGGCTCTGAAGAAGTCTTTTTAAAATATAAAAAAGCAAAAAAAATAGTTTGTGAACTGAGGTGATGCAGGCAACATAGGTTAAATATTTAGCTATTGATGGCGAACCGGTAATATCCTCATGTACATGGTTGTTATAAAAGATTCCAGTAAAACATGTATTTTTGAATATCCAGACAGATTTTATTTTTCCCTGTCTCAGGTAATTTTCTAGAGAAGATTAGAATTTTATAAGACTAAGTGTTAACCTTCATATAAATCAGCTCTTAGACAAAGTTTATTACGGTTACTTGCTTTAGATCCGTCCCAAGTCATTGTGAGTAGCGGGATGCAAAAGCACTGGCCAATTTGTGCCACTGCCCAGTGGCATCATGATATCATTATGGCATCTTCTTTTTCCACAAATTATGAATTCTGCTATTTCTTTCAATATGTGTTTGGGCTTTCTGTAAGATTTTGTATACATGCTGAAATATGTGAACACAGTGTACATGTTTCCACCATAGGGTTTGTCTTATTCTCACAGTGGCATTATCTGAGTGCCTGTGCAAATGTTGTTAAGCTGCTCGCACAGGCCACGTTTTTCACTGACAGCGTAGTATGAAAATGAACAAAAGCTGAATCCAAATTAGAAATTAACTGTATGGTATAATAGGAATAAGCGCAGAACTCAGCATAGTAAGAGTTAGTTGCCCATATACCATAGTGTTACTACCATGATAAAGTAAGATGCAGCTGTGAGCTCTAACAGCCACATTACAATGGTTTGTACAGATTCAGAAATCTTATGGACTTGTCAGAATTGAGAAGAGGAGTTAAAATGTTGGAGATCTCAGCACTTTGAAATAACTGTTTCAAATAAGTGCAGTAATATGCTCTGGGGACTATACACTGTTAGCTGCAGCTACTCTGTCATGTTATACACTTCACCATCTCTTGGTCTTCATCTTAGTTCCTCACGATGTATCTATATTTCTACCTTAGGTTTTTGTAATGTCCCTCAAAAATACATTGTCTGAGCAGTATTCACATAAAACAGATTTACAAGGTTAAACCTTTTGCTGACTTCCTGAAGTCTTTGACTCTATTCCCTGTGTAATTTATGCGCCATAATGCTTCCTTTTTCACTCATGCGTCTCAGCTCAGTTAGGAGCACAGAGTTGTCATGGGAATATAAAGGTCTCATGACCATAGATTGTCAGGACATAGGTGAGCACAACTGAATTTCTCAATGAGAGTAGGGCATATAAACCAAGCTCTGCTATTTGCCGTCACTGGGTCTAACTCTGCCAGCTGCTCTGGGTGAGTAGATGGTCCAGGGACCCTGAATGAGAAACACGTGTTGAGGGACATACTTGTGAAAGGAGAGATTACGAGAAAAATAATTACAGTTTCATTTAAGGAAATGAGATATTTCAGGAATGCCACTTTTTTTTTTTTTTTGTGATGCACCAGTTAGCATCCTATATAGTGTGACATTTTGTCTCAGAAATTTTAAAATGGGTTCAGAAATTCTTGATACTTTGTCACAGATATTAATGAATGTTGTAAATATTCATCATAATCAGAATAAGACTGACTTCTTTTCACTTTCTGATATTTTAAGATCAAAATCAGCCCTGCCATAGAGGCCTGTGTCACACTGGTCTGCAGTGACAAACAGAGAAAAGTACATTTTAAAATGTTGGGTGTGTTCATTTGACTTTCTGGATCCTTTTTATCTTCTATTTGTAATGTTTTTTTTATTTCAGACTTGCTGGACCTTCCCTCCTGCTCTGGACCTCTCCCCTGGCGTCGGCACAGATCAGAAGGATGAAACAAAAGGAAGCAATAGGAGAGGGCTGGAAGTGGGGAGAGGATTAGAGAGAGAAGGAGGAGAGGCAGCAATAGAAATGGATAAAAAAAATCCCCAGCAGTTCAGTTAAGGGTCCAGACAATGAGGATGTTTGCAGTCCCTGCTCTTCCTCACCTTCCCCTCAGGTTCAGGCATCGCTTCTCCTCCACCACCTTAGCTTTCATCAGTACTGCAGATATTTCACTAGTCATTTCCACTTTCTACTAAATAATGAAACCAGAACAATTAAAGTCTTGCAAACAATAAAACATAGCCCTCTCCTCACAAATTATAAGATTACACTATTCATGTAAATAGTTCTTGAAGTAGGGTTATTTTCCTCCTAGCAGAGTAGACTTACATGTTTAACTGTGAAAGTATGGAATGGTTTTGTACTTCATGAGTGAGACAAAAACCAAAAGATTAGGTTTCTCATTCCTTTTATACCCAAGGTGAGCCCTTTAAATCAGCATGCACATGACTCTGTGTTTCAGTTTTATTCATCTAGATCCCAAAGCAGAGTTTTTACTGGTCTTTTTTTACTTACTTATTTTTTACTTCCCCTTCTTTCAAAGCTTTACTTCCAGGAGTCCTTCTTACTCCTCCTCATCTTAGTAAGAACATAAATGAAAAACTATTCCTAATTCTTTCAGTTAGTTTGAAATTTGCAGTGTGTTATTCAGCTTTGTAGGCCAAATACTCCCACCAGACTAAAAAAATGTACTCTGATTTTTTGCTCTGCAGTGTGACTGTCAGACAGACAAGAAATAGGGACGCCACTACTCAGTGCTGGTCCGGCACTTGGCTGGGTCCCAGCATCTGGCCTTTCTTCCCAGCCGGAGGGCCAGCCACTGTGAAGGTGAAGGAGTGCTTGCATTAAAAGGACTCTTTGGCCAGACCTCTTTTCATTCCTTATATGTACCTGCCTCCTCACATCCATTTCCACCAGGAATCCCTTCTACCTGACAAAGTTGATTTGGGAGTGTTAATAGAAAGGGTAGATTCAGTAATTGGTCTTTCTAAGAAGGTATTTTGTAAATCTAGAGCTTAAATTGGTCCTATGGCTCCCCTATACCAATCTGCCTGGTATAAAAAAGCCAAAGGGTAGCCACTGAGCCAATAGATAACAAAACCCAATTGCAAATTTGCAGACTTAATTCTTTGAATGGCAAATGCTAAGAATTCCCAATAGCTTATTATATGCTATAATCAATTATGTTAATTGAGTGAAGAAAGGTGTTAGATTTCAACAGATTCCAGATGGAGCACGTATTCATTACAGCTGCTGGTGGAACAGGTCCAGAGCAGAACAATCAGGTCCAAAAGACTGAAATAAATTTTGTATCCTAAAGAGTTTTTAAAAAAGTACTATAGACAAAATTGTTAGGTATTGTGCATATCTAAACACAATAAGTGAAATGCAAACAGGCTATTAAATAAAAATAGAGTCCATAAAACTGCAAGAAAATGATGACTTCTTTCAGGGGTTTTATATTTAAGGATATGTTATATTTTATTAACATTTAGGAGAACTTAATTTTGCATTTTCTGAAAAGATGCACTGTAAACTGATGAAACTGTCTGTTGCCTCATTACCTGACTAGAAACTTTAAATTTCATTTTAAATTTCAGTTTAAATTGAAGTCTGCCTCATGTATTGTTCGTACAGTTTGTTTAGATTTTGATTATTTGTGCCCAATTTATCTGAGTCACTTGAAAAGTAGGTTTCTGATTTCAGCAGGGTACTCAGAGCCCCTGAACTTGGTACTTCAGGTCTCTGGGTGTTCTCTATGAAAAGCAGGCACCTTGAAGGAGCTCTTTGGGACAACTTAGTGAGGTAACCCAGATTCCCCGCAGAACCATACTGAGGGCTGTGGCTGCCCTACAGGATGAAGAGATGCTCCTTCATGTACCAGGACATGCTTGGCAGGGAGCATGTCCATCCCCCTGCTTGAACCAGGGAACTGCTTTTGGCATATCCCTCCCCTAGGGTTTGTTAAATGAGGGAGGGTTCACAGAGGATTTCCCTGGGCCTTCAGGAACTTATGGCCTGAGGTGGAGCTTATATTTTTTAAGGCAGGTAACACTGGTGCAGGCAATCTGCATACCTCTTTGAGATTTAGTCTATGTTTTTCAGCCTTAAGTGTCATTTAAGGTCAATTAAAGGAAGCCTACCTTAACTTTAGGTAACTTTAGCTGACAATACAACAGAACTTATGCAATTTGAAATTTGCCCTCATCTGCTGTTGAAATGTGATGCAATGCATCCCATGCTTCAGAATTCAGAGTCATTTGCAGAAGGGAGAAATCTGACTTTCTTGCTCCTGTAAGTAGATATTTTGAAGCCATTGGTGTCGGTGAGGTCAGTAAGACTGCCCATACAAGTAAGATGAAGAAAGAGCTGTGGAAACAGATCTGAAGCAAATATTTTTCAAATCAAGGGTGGAGCGATCATGACTTCCTTAGACTGACTCGAATCCTTTGCCTTTTCTCAGTCCTACCATCCTATCATCTCTGGCACTAATATTCTATATTTTAACTTACTTTGTAGTTTGCTTTGCAACTTTTATCTTCTTCAGAGTGCGACAAAATAATTTCATATAGCAATTGCCATTTCACTTCAAAATGTAACTAGATTATAATCCATAATCATCAATTTCTTTTATGACCAGCTGTTTGCTATTATGTTTTACAGCCTTGCGGTGCATTAGTAAAGTATCTTTAGAAAAGTGGAATAATAGAGCTGGCCCCTTTGAAGCTAGGGACTTCCTAATGAAAACTTTGAAAGCTTTGATCCATTCCTGAAAGGGAATCCTGAAATTGCTCTTTATACATCCTGAAAGTGCTCTTTATACATATTTATAATCTGCCTCTTCCATATTAAATACTTTGTGACCTCTGGAATGTGGTATAAAATGTATCTCATGGTACTGGATGTTACAGGTAAGTTTTAAAATAAATTACATTAGTCTTCTGGTATTTGACTTCATCCATGAAATTCAAAGCAAGATTTCAAAATTGTGGTACGTCACTCAGCAGGTTCTGCTCACACAGAGCAACAAGCATACGTACTTTTGAAAGTCAAGAGAATTTTGGCGATCTCTACTAAACACAGGGTTGAAGGCCTAACCTCAGCATCTTTATGGAAGATCTACTGTGTGTAGAATGTGGGTTACTCTATGCAACGGCAATCGCTATTTAGCCTAGAAAACAGAATTGTGGTGGAAACAAGGCTGAATGAAAGCTACCATCATCATCAATAAGATACTTCATATATGAAAGATATTTTAAGTAAATATGCCAAGGACAAGGTATACAAGTACGCTTTGAACATACTCCCCATCTTGCAATTAAGTCTGTAACAACTTTGCTATTGATTTCATTGGGAGCAAGATCAGGCTTCTGTTTTCAATATAATAAGCTGTGTTTCTGATATAAATGTGGAACGGGGTATTAACAGAACAGACAGTCTGGTACTTGTTGAATCAGGGGTGCTGAAGGGGGCATAATAAAAATCTGATTTAATATAAAAAATACAATCTTGTTTTTCCTAGTAAATAAATTGGTATATATTTTTTCTAGTATACTAAAAGCAAAAAAGAGCTGATGTAGTGAGTCAACCTGAAGGTCCAGCTAGCTCATTATTCTGTTTCTGCAGGTAGTAAAGAATAAGGAAAAAGTTGTGTTCTTGCAGGAGGCTACTTTCTAGTAAAATATGGGGAATACCAGAATAATAATGCAAGAATAAACTATACTGGCCTATAGTTTATTTATAGTTTATTTTATAGTTTATCAATATTAACAAATTAATATGGAAATTGATACCTTGCACAATTAGATACATATTAGGACAGACCACACTATCTTACCAAAAAAGTAAATATGGCATCTGGTAATGATCGTACTGATTAACAGCAACTCCATATTCTGTAGGAAAACAGAGTCTTAAAATATACTGCAGAAAGTATGCTTAAAGCAGAAACATCTTTAAAATTATAAAAATAATTAATTAATCATTTGATATATATTTGCAAGGTGATTAAGTAGGAATACATTATTAGATTAGTATTGCAGCTCAGCTTAAACTCTTGAAGTAATTTCAAATGACAGGAGTTTGTAATTTCCTAAATTCTGGCATCTCCTAACTTCGTATTCCTTGACTTTGCTGACCTACTTATATTTTTTCAATATAATGTTTTTTAAGCGTGTATGTATACGATCTATGTTTACTATACTGAGGAAGATTACATGTCTAGACACATTTATTTGAAATTTCATTATGAAATATGTATCAATGATAGCATAAAAAGACAGTTATTTATGAAAATTTTTTTGGAGCATTGCCTTGTAGCTTCTTACTGAAGCTATAAATTTGAAAGTTTCCCATATTTTCTACTTGCACTATTGTATGAGGAAGTAAAATAGTTAGACTGTAAGGCAGAAGCATGCTTTAATGAACAGAGCAGACTGCTGAAGCTTGGTCGTATCTGTATCCCAGCAGAAACTCTGGGATGAAGTCCTCCAGCTTTTGTGCACTTCAGCTTCCCATATGCGCTCACCTACTTACATTTAGAACAGTAACATTTCTTTAAGGACTTACTCTATTAGTCAGATTTCATCTAAGAATTTCAAAGCCTTTATGCTTTACAAATGCTTATCATTTAAGTAATGATAACATAAGAAAACCGTTATTGATTTGTGTTGCCAAAGCGCGTAGGAACCCAGCTATGAAACAAGACTAGCAGCTTATTAAAAAAATAGAGGGTGAGCTTCAGCCTCAAAAACACATGATTCATATGCAGCTTGCAACCCACCATGAGTGCTCAGGATTCTGCAGTAAAGTGTGTATTCAATAATAACAATTATTTTTTCAAAATAATGCACACAGTATAAATATTTCAATGCTTTTCAATGTGAAATCATCTGAAGTACTTGCATGCATTACCTCTATGAACTCATTCAGTCACAGCCTCTCACTAGCAGTATATTGAAAATATAATTAGTGAAAATATCCTTATCCATTTCAAAATATTATTTCTTACTATTAGCAATCTTTCTTTCATGCTATATATTTTGTATATAAGCCTTTTGTTTTACTTGAGATATGGTATCGTTGTCCTTGTATCCTTTCTATAAGTCCCTGGATAGTTCTTTCACTTGGAGATTTTTTTTTTTGTTACTATCTTTCTCAACACCTTTTAACACAGCTCAACCTAAAAAAAAGAGAAAAAAAAAGAAAAAAAAAGATAAAAAAGAGTCTTTATTAATAGAATGGTAACAGCATATTTCAGAGCAGATGGAGCAGAAAGAGACATCAAAGGCAAGTTAACAAATAGTGAAATTATCACAGCAAAATCTTCAGAAAAAATCCTACAGCCATTTTGTAGACAAAATTTTGAAAAGACATGCAGCTAATTTTGATTTTTAAATAAGCTGACTTTCATGGAAGTAGTTATGTTCCTTCATTTAACATATAGGATATATATAAAACAGATATCCTATATCGTGCATGATCTTATCTTGTATGATATATGGTGTAAGATAAGATGTAAATTTCTGTTTATTTAAAACAGAGAGAGTCAATTTAGTTTTTTCCAGCATGGTATATTAGACCAAAACTGAATCATTAAAAAGGAAGACAGTTGTTTTCAAAAGCAAGACTAAAAGAAGTAATTTCCTTTCAGTGAAACCAAATTCTAGTTGATATGAATTCATGGAAAGGTACTGCAAGAGCTAATAGTCTGGCTTAAACACATAGTTTCATTTGTGTGGGGCTTTTGGCTTTGATTAGGATTCCCCTTGGTTGTGCAGGAACTCGCTCCAGAGGTAAGGACTTCTGCCAACCACTAAACACACACGTCTTTTAAGGTTTCATATTGTAAGTTCATACTTTACATGATCACATAATTAAATATGATTAAATCCTACAACTCACAAGTTTTTTCTAGGAAGAATGTATAGGTATTTTGTGGACAAAAATGACTATGCAGTTGAAATGCAAGTGTTGCATCTTGAGGGAAAGTTTGCTTCATTGTACCTTATCCTGCAATACTCTATTGAAAATTGTTGTAGTACCAAATAAGATAAAGCATTATTTCTTATAAATCAGTATTGATGTTTTCTGTAGCCAGATTCTCATCCAATTACTGAAGTCAGACTTAACTAGCTAGTAAGATTTTTTGAGATTCTAGGTTCAACTGTCTACTATAGAAGGACATCTACGATCGCCAGATTGTGGCATCCAAAATTGTATGTCAGGCATAGCCAAAATTTCATAATATTTAGGGTGCAGTTTAAAATGATATCTTGTTGCAAAATAAAATGTCAGGATTCTGTACATTTTTTTCCATAAAGGCTTGAAGGAATATTGCCATCATCTGTCTTTTTATCAATGTAAACCACTTGTCCTTTGCCAAATCTCAAAACAAGGAATTTTCCCCATCTCACTATAAAGACAGTTTATAAATTAGAGTATTTTGGATTGTGGTGATATTGTGTGATAATGTATAGAAAAGGGTTGTCATTTAAATCAGTGATTTTCATAAAGATGTTACAAAAAAGAAAAATAATATATGGGGTTACATAGATTCTTTTTGGTCTTCGATAATATTCCTAATTGAACTGATTATTTTTATGAAGTCACATTTATTCAGAAAAATTATCAATAAGAAATTTTCAATTTTCTTGTACACAGCAGAAGGCAGGCAATGGGAGAGGTCTTTGTCACTCAGTTTCTCGTCTCCTTTTAGACAACATTTCTCCCAAAAGTCTTTTCCTTAGCCTTTGTTTCTGAGGACACATCTACAGAGCAGACACGTGTGTGATCCCTCTGCCCACCCCAGCTTCAATGTCTCTAAGATGTTGTAGAGTTTATGTGACTTTCAGAAGACTCTGGGTTTACTTTATTATGTCAAAGTCAGTGCTGGGTTAGTGTGGCCTCAAATCCACAGCTCAAACTTCTCTTTTCATTTCAGTCCTCTCTAAAATCTCCCACCTGAACAAGTGTTCCCTAAACCCCTTGCAGAGGTTCAGTGTTCTGGCCTGTAGTCACATTTTTTTCTGTAGCAAGTTTCACCATAAAGAGAATTTCCCTGTCCATTGAACTGGAATGAAGGGCATTTGCTGGAAAACTGGAGACTGGTCCAGCAACACCTGTTTCTTTTACTAAACATATTAATTAATTCATCTAGTGGGGACTTCCCTAGTAGTCTCTTTCCTATGATCATTAGGGCTGAAGGTGATGTTAATTGCACTTTGAAAATAAACGCTGGTATTAGTTGCTTTTCTTTCATATTTGTTTAAAAACACAGAAATAAAAAATCTTTGGAGAGCAGGTATGGGATATCTCAGAAAGATGAGAATATGAAAATAATTTTCCTGATGAAGTTAATTGTCTGTTTATTATGGCTAATTTCTTCTACATACATGCACTACAGTTAACCTTCTTTGAGCTAAATGAAATAATCCAGTTAATTTAACTGATGGGCTCCAACCTTTGACCTCCATTGAAAGTACAGTCACATTTTATGGGACACATTGAGGACTCTTCCTTCCTGCAGATATATAGGCGAATGGTGTAAGAAAGAAAAAAACTACGTAGAAACTGCAAAGGTGCCGTACAGTTAGAGAAGCATAGTATCTAACAGAAGGATGGGTATGCACAAAAGAAACAATTAGTTCCTGGACCTTCACCATGATTCCCCTCTCCTCTCCTCCATTCGTCTCTTCAGTATTTACGGTTAAATCTCACGTGGAAGCCACGTTCTGTCAATTGTATGTTTCCCTCTGCAGAGTGACTAACCTATCTGAAATCTATTCACTAATCCTGCAAAATCCAGTACAAATAATCTCATAAGCAAGTATGAAAGGTGGAAAGGCTACCAAAGCTAATGTTTTCTGAAGTTAAGCTAAAGTTTAAAAAATATTGGATCCTGGATGTTTTTAAACATAGTCACCAATATTTGCAGCTGGTATAAATTGGTAGGATGTCTCCATTAAATCAACAGAGAATTTATTGCCTGGTCTATGCTCATAACTTGTTCAAAGCATATGTAATGGGGTTTGCTTCCTTTCAGTGCTAAGTTGTGGGAAATATGTTCATTCGTTCTATCCTGGGAACACCATTTCAGTCTTACTGCAGGCAGACTAATAGAGCTTTGAAAATGTTGAGGTAATAATGCACATGTGTTCTGCATGTGGAGGGTGGGGGGAAAATGTGATGCACGTGAAACCTCAGCACAGAAACGGTAAACTTGAAACCCATCTTTTCAGTGAAAGTTATTTAGCTCTAGAGCCTCTTTGCATTTTGAGAGGATTTAGAAGAATGCATTATTCATAGCGAAAGAATAGTTAGAAAGTCAGTTGTTTCCAATGGAGGGTGGTGGGCAAAGCTTGCATATTTTCTAGCCATTTTATGTTACTACTGCAGAAAAATCTGTCTTGTGCCTTGGATAGTGTATTGATTATAATCAATCAGGCATTTTATATAGGGTAAGGCATGCGCTACTTAGCAAAAGCTGCATTGACAAAGAGAGTGTATTAATGGATCCTAGAAATTTTGGCATTAATTAGGCCTGCTGAGGTCTTAAATGTAAAGGATGCTTTATACATGTGCCATCATTTGATAACCCAATTTTTAGACTGATTATTAGAGATACAATAGAGTATGTTATTATGTTAAATCTTGAGAAGGGTTAAATAACAGAAGGGTTCAAATGATACTGTCATCAGATGTTCAGCTGTCAAAACACCACTTTTTCCAATTGTTCTGCTTTGGATCAAGAACTGCAGTTTGGTTTGGGAATTATGCTTTGGACCTAGTATGGCTGAGAAGGGTTAAAGGTTTGCCCCATGCAAGATGCAATTTTAACTGTAGGATTAGATCTTTTGAGAATAAAAATATGGGCTTTTTCTCTTTTGATAAAGAGAAAAATATCCATAAGTTGAAAAAGTCATTATTATAACACTTTTTTTTCTCTTCTGTGTTTTAGAACCAATATTTTTTTTTCCACTGGTATGTGTAATGAGCCATAGTTAATATATGCTACTTAGCTTAATCTCTCTTAAACTCATCTTTTCAGTATGAAAGAAAGAGGGCAGGAAGAGAATGAATATATACAAGGGATAAAAACTGAAAATATATGCATGGTGCCTGAGCCTCAGTTGTCACCTCATGGGTAAAGTATAAGATGGGACAGTAGGTAGGATTTGTTTTTGCTGTTGACCTTGTGGTGTAAACATATCATGTAATCTTTCTAAGCCTCTGTCTTCTTGTATTCAAATTAGTTTGCTAGTTAGAACCACATACATCCTTGTTGATCTAAAGTATCATAATGAAACCAGAATTATAAAAGAGTAGCTGTGCAGCAAGAAACGGTGTTAAGTTTAATTCCTTACACTTTATAAGGGAATGCCCACACTGCTGGGAGCTGTTCCAAGAATGATAAATTTGGACCTTTGAGATGATATTGTAACATCCCTGAAAATAATCAAACAAAAGACAAAATCTGAAATTTGAAGCTTTGTGAATGTGTGAATAGGAGAATGTAATGACTAAACATTTTCACTCCATGTTTTATTCAGCTCCTTTCAAATGCCCTTTTGAGGCTTCAGGAAACTGCACTTAGTGAAGGACCTAAGAGATTGGACTGCTGAAATAGAGGTATCTGATGGCCTGCTTTTCATCTTGTAAGTCCTCAGATTAACAGCTGCTTTCGTTTGTGCCAATGGCTCCCAAAAAGGATTTTTTAGGCAGGAATTGTCAAACTATGGGACATTCTGGCCGTAATTTTTCAGGGTCCTGTCATGTTCCATTGGGTAGAGAGGTAAGACAGTTACAAGCTATAGCTGCTGCTAATTCTCCTATACTGGCAGGATTCTTAAATGTCTAAAAAGGCAGCTTTTCCTGACCTCTCCTCAGTGCAAAAAAAGGCAAGGGTATTGCCAGAATGTGGCTGTAGCCAGTCTTCTTTGAACATTTCTGAGGTAGTGCTATCAGCATATTAAACTGAAAGAAACTGCATCTGTGAGTTTGTTCAGAAATAAGTGGTGTGCCAAATACCATTGTTTATTGAACAGAAAAAAGTATCAGGCTACCAAATAATAACATAAGTATGGGATTAATAAAACAGAAATGTGGTATAAACATTCCCAATTGTTCTCTCAATTTTTTATTAAATAGTGCACAAGAGTTCCTTGTCATATGGTTCTAGTGGTTACTGCTTAGTTACCTCACCAATGAGGAGACACCTGGCAGAGGAATCTGAGATTTGCGGTCAGTGATTTTATCTGTAAGAGTTTCTGTATAGAGTGCCTTTAAAGGCACTCTGGAGTTTTCAGTCAATCTAAAACTTGAATACACACACCATTCATGTTTCCTAAATACTGTGGACAGAACGAGGTTTGTAACTCAATCTACGAACATTGACTCTCCTGGTCTTTCTAACACTTTTGAATTGTGCCTTCTGTGCTTCGTTTTTTCCATCATTGAAATGGGAATAAAACTCAGTCATCAAACTTATTGTTGATAATTTGTGCATTGAGTTATCCGTCATTCTGTAAACTTAAAAGCAAATATTTTAGCATCTGTGTTTTCAACCACTGTCACAAAGTTGTCTATTGATACCTTGAAAAGGTAGCCTCCAATACTAATAAACCTAGAATCTGTTCCGGATGTTGTGCTCAGCCAAAGGTCATTCAGACTGGTAGAAAGAGAAAATATGTAGCTGGAAGTTGTGGAATAACTGTCTTTACCACTCATTCTTTCCTCTTTGGCAAAGCCCTTGTAGCAAGCAGTATTCTCCACTTCAGCACTGGTGGTCACATGCTCTGAAAGAGAGGGGGAAAAAACTTTTTTCTTCTGGAATAACACATTAACCAGCTGAGACTTGAGGGAGCTGAGTGGTTTAAATGAATGGTTTAAATGAATGAAAATAAATGGTGGTCTCTGTGAGGGTGATATTCTCTTATACGTAGGTAATGGCTTTTTATTGTTGTATCAGAATGTGGCACAAGAGAGGCTTTGAAATGAATCAGAGGTAGTTTCTGCTCATGCCGGACCTGTGTCTGAAATTGTGTCTGATCAGCCAAAAAGGAAACACTGCTCTCCCTGTGAAATGATGATGGATTTGTCTGGTTGGGAAAAACACAGTGACAGGCAACCAAAATTTTCCTACATACATATTTAACCAAAAATACTAAACAATATGCTTTATTTTGTCACTGGAAATATTTTGTTATGAGATGATGATTCATCATTGATCTTCGCTCTCTGCCAATTGAAGAGCTCTCTTGGGAGGAAAATACAATCTATATCTGTACTATTTGTTTGACAAGCCAAAAAAAATCAAGAAACAGAGTTCTGCTTTTCTTTCAGTTATTTAAAGTACATTTTCTAACTTTTTATTAGAAGAAGCTGTTTGTAAATCTAGTCTAGAAAAATGCTGTTTTTACAAGCTTCAGGAACATGTTTCATTTGGAGTGAATGAATTATTCCTTGCCAACAGACAGCTGTAAATACATAAAACTCTCAAGCTTTTTGAGGCTTGGCTCAAACGCCAGCACAAAATCAATGATAAAAATCAATGCCTTATATGTGCAGTACTTTACTTAATCATTTAAAAAAATTATTTCAGTGAGACATAGAAGGCCAGATCCAGAGCAAATTGTCAGAAATAGTTTAGCTTCTACAGAGTTCTATTGATTTACTGCAGTGCTAGATCTGTCCCACTGTAGAAACTAGATTTAATATAACTGTATTTTTTAATGTATTTATTTATTAGTACTGAACATCATTGCATTTTCTACAACCGCAGAATTGGATTATATTCGTGGCAAATTCTTTACATACGTGGAATGTGTAGTTGCGTCTGACATGCAGCTAAATTACACTTGACGTTTATGAGCTCAGGATTGAGTTTTCCGTTTCATTTTGTGTAATTTATAAAACAAGTTCATTTCTCAAGTTACACCACTGATTACAACTGCTAATTTACATGAATGATTAGGACACCCTTTGTGAATTAGGAGTTATTAAAAAAAATATGAAAAATTGCAGCAACTGTGATCTTTCAGAAATGGACTTTCTGTGTTGATTTGACATAGATTGTTCAGATCTAATAATGTAGGATAAGCCACTTAGGACAGTACAGAACTACTAGCAGACATCACTACACCTCTCTCTCTGCTATTGAAACTTTGCTAATAAAGAGGGGATACTATTTAGAAATTGTTTCTTAGGCTTAGCGCAGTATGTCCTGTGCATATCCATGCACTCTCCTGCAGTACTGGGATTATTAGGTGGTGCAAATGCTGTGGATTGCAATGCTGGGTGTGGAATTAACCGCAGACTAATTCTCTGGTATAGGTGAAGAGTCAGACTTTCAGAAATTATAACTATGATGCTATTGGCTTTACTTGGAGCTGATAGTGTCATTATCTCTAAAATATCAGGAAATAACTCAAGTGGAAATTAAAATATGTTACATTATAAAAACGATCATGTTAATATTATTGTGAATGCACTTTCTCAATTCCTGACATCATGCATTTGAACTTCTTTACTTAATACTTTGTCAAGGTAATTGCCCTCATTTGCTATGTCAGCCCAATCCTCATGAAAAACATCCATTAAACTCAGTAATAATTTTCAGACAAGTAAAAAAATGCAGACTGCATCTTGTATGCCTTTTTATTCTTTTTAGTGGAACATCCCTCTCTAAGCTAAGTAACCTAGCTATTGTCAGCTCTTCAATTGTTACACTGTTTTCTCTGGTTAATAACTAATACTTCCTTTAATTTGTTTTCTATCTGTGACACTTCATTTATTATAAATTGCTATAGCCTGTATTTAATACCTAGACCTATTATTGTACAGAATATATTAATTAGGTCATACAGCATTTTATACCATTAGGTGAGAAAGATGAAGCAAGGTAATTTATCGGGCATAAAAGAGAGTTATGAATCATGACCAGCTGCTGTTTCTGCACAAGTAGTTAACGTGTGTTTCCTTACTTAAAACATGAAGTTGTCCTATGGTGGCTTCTGTCACACTTTTTAGACAGATTTTTGTTAATAATATAAGGAACATTGTGTCTATTCTTCAATTTACAAAGCTGATTGATTACATATTGAGACTAATCCGCAGAGCAGACATCACATGCCAAGGCATAGACTGGATTACTTTTTGAGGTCTCTTCTAATTCATTTTCATGATTCTGTAATTAAATTGAATTAATGAATAATACAATGTATTTTCATGTTTGTGAAAGACAGCAGCCTCTGCTAAAATTCAACAGAGTGTGACCGTGTTTATATTTTATCTGTTATATATTTGTCTATCCTGTTTATTTTTCTCTTCTGTCCTTTTAGAATTGCAGTCTTTTGTAAAAGACTGGAAATACAGAATGTTATCAATGTTAGTTGTTTCACTTGGTAACAGCAACAATACCAACCAATATTAGACTCAGGAACCTCAGACAACATTAATTAAATTTTGCTATCAAGAAGTTGAGTATTTCTCAGCAAGTCAAAATTAGCTTGTGATTAAAAGAGCTGAAGCCCTGTTGTCCTGAAGTTCAGAATGTTCATGGCAATGTGTAATTCAGCTATGCCTTTGAACACCATTCCAGTGTTATGAAATAAATGAATATATATATCATGATCAGGTATTTTGTTGTTAATTATATTTAAAGTTTGGAGTGTATAGTTTTCTGCTCCATCTGAAATGATGGAAATTGGTTCATTAATGATATATTTGGATACATTAAAGGCAAAACTGTTTCTTAATGGTTACCTCATGAAGACTGTACAGCAAGTGGAAAAACTGTTAAAAATAGAGACTATACAGGGACCACTTTGAAAACTGGGGAAGAAATGTAATACGCGGTCATGAGACAACATTCTGCTTCGTACCTGGCATTCATTCATAACAGCTGTGTGTGACATTATTTGTGTAAAAGGGTGTTATCTTTGCACTCCTTAAAGTGGTTCTCTGTGCCAGAGGGCTGCTCAGAAATTCCTTTTGCTGCTAGTAGCCAAAGAGTTATTACCACATTCAGAGACTGCCATGAAGGCTGAGTCCTGTCCTATTTCCCCTGGCCATTCTCTGTACTAGTTGCGGGGAAGGGAAATTATGTGGCCCCGACTCCAGCGGCTCAGCATCACTGCGGGATCTCTCCTCGCTGTGCTCATCACCCCTGCATCCTGCTTTCTGCCGTTAGCATGCTGTGAAGCAACTGCAGTGCTCTGAAGCCTGTCTGTTGGATGTAGGTGAACATTCATTCACAGTTGTAAAGCAAGCCTTGTAGAGACAAGTGTTAAACCTGAGACAGAGAGAGTGAAATCCTCATTCTGGGGTGGTTAAAGGCAAGGTTTCCATTAACATCTGAGCGCCCCTGATTTTGTCTTGGCTGCATTGCAATGATCTTCCTGCCTGAAGCTGCTTCTCTTCTAGGCAGACTTATGCTGGGATCAGCCTATGTAGCGAGAGATCCATTGGCCAAATTCGTTTTACTTACGCAAAACTGAAGTAAACAAGATCTGCAGAGACTCCTACAAACAGAAGTTTTGGGAATGGCATCGTGTCTCAAGATGAGTTGCTACAGCTGTCTCAGAACACGTCTTTGTAAAGAGGGAACATTTTCCACATTAGCTCTACTGAGCTAATTGTCATTCTCTTTAATGCTATAAAAACTTATATTGTCTTGCTCAGATCTGTGTTTTCTGAAGCACAGCATTCTTATCATGGTCTTTTAATAACTGGTGCAATAATATGACACTTCATTTCAATAGATGAGGAAGACTTGAGACTCAAGTCTTATGTGAGTGAAACTCCCTTTAGCTTTAAATAGGGATTTGACTGATGAATGAAATAACCTATATTTGATGAAACTGTTGTTCAAGAGGGGAAAGTGGTTTTTTTGGCCATAGATTCAGCTGTTTGAAGGCAAGGTAAGATGACAGATTGAATGACATCTCCAAACCCATTATTACTATTGCTTTTCTGTGTCAGAATAAAAGTCTCGTAAAGGCAACAACTCCTTTCAGAGCATATGAGATTATAGTAGCCCTGCTATAATCCTGGCTTTTATAAAGACAAGGGGAGGTGTTTTTCCTTCTCACTGGCAGGGGAGAAATCCATGTTTACTAAGGCTGGGTGCAAAAGAGTGATCATTGTCTCCAAGTGTCTCCAAGGAAGCATGCAGGAGTCAAATAAATTTGCCAAATATGCTCGAATTAGAGCTGTCATGTGTCTGTGAGTGAACAGATGGAAATCGTGAATGAAGACCATAGCCTTCAAATATCATCAGGGGAAAAAATATTCAGGTACAAACAGAAAGCCCATCTAGGAGAAGAAGCATCATGATAGCTCTAGGCATCATGTTTAAAACTGGAGAATTGATCAGACAACTATTTCAGGTGGACCTTGTACATATGTATGACTGATGAAAACTAATTTTCTTAGTAAAAGTTTTTTATGACTAAGAAAGAATTGCCAGTATTTTTTTGTGTAAGCTGTTGTCTGGGAAAGGAATCCATGCTAATACTAGAACATTCCTGTATATAATACCTCATTTTAATATGAATTAAAATGATCAGTTAAAGTATCCCACACAACTTTTCAATTGAGTTCACAAGGTTTTAGCATCATAGAATCATAGAATCACAGAATCATTAAGGTTGGAAAAGACCTCTAGGATCATGAAGTCCAACCGTCAACCCAACACTGCCATGTCTCCTAAACTGTGCCCTGAAGTGCCACGTCTACACATTTTTTTAATACCCCCAGGGATGGTGACTCCACCACCTCTCTGGGCAGCCTGTGCCAATGCCTGACCATTCTTTCAGTGAAGAAATTTTTCCTAATATCCAATCTAAACCTCCCAAGATGCAGCTTGAGGCCATTTCCTCTCATTCTATCGCTAGTGACCTGGGAGAAGAGACCAACACCCACCTCGCTACAACCTCCTTTCAGGTAGTTGTATTAAGTACCTCAGGTTTTGTACATACTCACTCTGAAACATTTAAAACCACATTTTCATCTAAATGTTTTCATTGCAGTCAAATCAAGATAGATATCCACAAATGCAGATTACCCAAATTAATGAATATTTTTAGATATTAAAATTGGTATGAAAGCTAATATATATGTTGAGTGCAATGCTGCACTGAAAATAATTAGAAAAGTAAACATGGGGCTTAATAAAAAGAATCTTAAAGAGGGTAAGGAATTTGCAAATGAGCAAATGACAGCAGCATTAAATTGGGATGTATTGTACTTCAGGGAGTTTACAACTGGAAGTTCTATGGAAATACTTCTGAGACTATTTTTTGTTTAATAAATTTTAATAATAACTATTGATATTGGTAAGTACTGGGAGCATGCTGGTGAAATTTGTTCGTACCAGATAGGCGGAATGGCATCAATAATACAGAGGACTGGGATATCATATAAGAGAAGGTGAATAGCCTTTAGAATTGAGGTAATAGGCATACAGTTAAATATTAAGTGAGTGTCACTCTTTAACACCAGATTTCAGCTATAAGATCCCTTCTACTCCTGTATATTTTTGCTCTTATTAGTTTTGGATAGTCTATATTTTGTGCTACCTCTGGTTGATTTTTAACTATTTTGCAAATCACAGTACTTAGGTACATTTTTTTAACAAAACTGGAAAAAGATGAAATTATTTTTACAATGAAAATCACTTCTAAACAGAATTACTTCTAACATGAAAAAAGTAATATTCACTGAATTGTAAAACCCCAAAAGCAAAAATATGTAATGAAAGCTTAAAAATATTTCAGCTTTTATAACACCAGCAGCCAACCTAAAAGGAGTTGAATCTTCTAAAACAGATGCTGTCTTGTGATGGAAGATAGATTGGCCTGTGAGCCTGAATAAACTTTGTCGCTAATTAGTATGCAAATCCCACCTGCTCCAGGGTTCTTCCTCTTTCAAAACCTATGATCCAGTTAGTGTTTCCATGTTTTCTGGTGAATAATCTCACCCAGGAGGTTTCTTTTTCTATTCCAATTTTCTTCGTACCTGTACTTTTCAAATTACGCTCTACTATTTTAAGTCAATATTTTCTTCAAATCTCCAACAGATTGGCAGAATTGTTAGAGTTTCTGAAATTAAAAAGAATCCTGAAAGAAAATGCAGACATTTAATAATAAAAATATTTTCACTTAACCTTATAGGGTAAAATTCTATATTGCAACATATGTTTATATATGTGAAATACACACAAAAATTACAAAGAATCCTTTAGTTGTTGAATATAAATTTAATTCATCTTGTAAGCTTTTGACTTGATTAACAGAGTATTTAATACCAGAATGTTCAATAAAATATATAAATGTCTTTAAAGTCCAATCGTATACCATTAAAAATGGTGGCACTTTCAACAGAAGCAAGATCACATCTTAGTCAATGTCATTGACAGAAAACCTGTCAGGATGTTATGAAATATGGTCTTCTAAATTTCTGTAAAATTTTGAAAAAAGTTTGCTTGCACAAGCCTGATTCCTCCTTCCCCTCCCTCCCTTTTTGCTGATACAGTTCCCTGCGTGTCAGCATGGAACATAAATGAAGCATCTAAACAGCTGGACCTGACTCAGGATGTGGATCTCTTGGGTGATATACTCACTTCATCCAACTTCAGACAACTCCTTTCATGACTGATTGATTGCCTTTTCAAAGAACGAGTCCTTTTTCCACTGTCTAGATAGGAAAGTTAGTCTTCTAAGCTTAAATGATCAAAATCTTCATAACCTGACTCCCCTCCACTATGCACAGAATCTTCTGGGACTGAATGCATGTGCACATACACACTCACATGCACACACATGTATGATCATGACCTGTGATGGTAATTCCCACATGTGTAGAGGTATTTCTAAATGCACCAGATGACAAGACTGTATATTACACCTTAGACTGTATACATTTATATACAGTGATTGCACTTGCTGTCATGAGGCAACAAGCTTATCTGAAGTGTCATATAAGTACTATGGGACTATATTTGATGGTGTAATCTATCTTCTAGGATTTGCTTGAAGTTATTTAGCTATGCTTGTTCGATATCCATAATTCCTTTTTGGTGGCCTTGAAATAATGAAAAAGGAATTTGAGACACCTGCATTTTATTTTCCAGTTGTATGCAGGGTGCATCCTTGGACAGGTCACTTGGATGCAGATCCTGAAAAGTTTTCAAGGCTCCAATTAATTTCAAAGGCATATTTAAAGGTTTGGGCTTTAATGTCTCTAGCCTTTGATTTCCTTAGCTGTAAGATAAAAATGTTACTATGAACATACCTCTGCAGTCCCTTGGAGACTCTTGGATGAAATGTCCTGTAAATGTGTAAACCATTTTTTTATTTTCTTATTGGCCACTAAAGGGAATTTTGCATGGAATATAAACATTTGGATCTACAGGGGTTCACAATATTTATCAGAATCAAAGAATTTGCCCTATATACTTATGTAACTATTATGAAATAGAAGCACCAAACATAAATAATGCATGAAAATATTTAACATACGTTTTCTTTACTATCTTTTTATCATTTTATGTGATTAGATGGGCAATGCTGTTGAAGGTCTGTTTTGAAACTCTCAGTCTCCCAGGAATGGTGCTTCTTGGTAAAAAGTAACTGTAGAAAATTGTTTTATCATTAGGGATTCACCTGATTCTAGTTCAGCACTCAGAGGTGGAACCAGCAATCTTGTTTCCTAAAGACAATTCACAGAAGTATATTACAGGTGCCAAACTATAAAATTGTCTAAGATGGAGAAGAGTAACAGGTCAAAGAGAAGATATAAGCCCAAATAGTCAAGTAAGAAGGCTCTGCATCACCATTTCCAGAATGATCACTGTGATTTTGATTTGGGGTATAAGAATACACGGAAATTGGTGGAAGCTTTGTGTTTAGCAACACATAAATGTGAAGGGATCAGTCTGTGCTCTTCAGTGGCAGCCAAGTAGATGGCAAGTCCTTTACAGCTGTAACATACTGGCCTGGAGGAATGGGAGTGGGGAATCGTGTCCGGAGTAGTGTGTGCTACGTGGGGGCTCCTGCTGCTGACTGGTCGCACAAGTCCCTGCTGTGGAAGAGATTTATTTTCCCATTTCACTGTCTTGCTTGCAACAGGTTAGCCCTGTACAGCTTTTTTACATGGCCATTTTCCTGCTGTGCTCACCAGAAGATTAAGTAAAATTTAAACTGGAAAGAGCCTGTAGGTAGTTAGTTCATCAAGTCTTGTTTTAAATACTCAGATCTCTGTCTTCATTTCGAAGACCTTTCTTAGGCATGTTTAATAGCTCTTCAGAGATAACCAGGCTTTCTCAAGTTTGCATTTCAGGCAAGCTTAGATAAAGATCCTTGTCCAACAAATGCCAAAACCAGGAAGAAACCCAACTGGCTCAGAAACAGTGCGCAACATAAGGTTGAGCACTGGGACTGCAAAAAGTCATGCTGCAAGTAAGCTGTATTATATTCACATGATGAATAGAAAACAACTCAGCTGTGCTCTGTCATATAGTAACAATACATTAAAGGTATATATTTATAAAAGAATGCAGGGAAGTACTCATGTCAGAGATGAGTAATCTTCAGACCAAATAGAAGTCGTGTTTACGTCAGTGGAAGGAACTTCCTAGAGTTTGGACTCAAATTATAATGATTAAGTATAGAGGATAACTAATACTATACAGAAATATAGTAGTGTATAATACCTACTATACTTCAGCTGAGCTGTCTGGAAATTCTTTACAAACTTATCAATGAGGATGAAGCTCAGACCTTTCATATGAGGCAATGTCAATCTTATGTTGGTTAGTGGTTACATTGAAATTTACATGAGAATTGTGGACTAAATATGACCTTTAGAAGGAGAAACACCTCATTCAGTGAAGTAGGAAAGAAGCCTCAGCTCTGCTGAAATACGTGGAAACTCTTGGTGCCTCACCAGGTTCAACTATGAGTGTTCAAAATTCATTTTAATGTAGGACTTTGAAAAATTGATTTCTGGAAAAATTAAAATCTTTTAAATAAAATAGAGAGACCTGAGATTTTTTGAAAAAAAAGGTGAGGGTTTTTTCACAGTTCAGATTAATTTAGGATCTGGCTAATAAAGAAACCACCCCAAACCTTAACATTTTTGTGATGTTTTGAGTAGTTTTGTGCTTTTCATCTTTATGTTTCCTGGTTTAGTTCTGTATTCCTGTTTGTCAAATTATTTGCATTATGGTAGGCTTTTATAGAAAAAAGGCTTATAAAATCAGGTTAGAGCAGTGTGGTGTTAAAGAAATCTAAAGGAACACCAACATGAACATTTCTGCTGAAGGTCTACAAGTAATTTGCAGTAATGCAGTAAAATCCCACACAAGTAATTAGGGGCTAAAGAAAAAGAAGCTGATGTAAATTTACTCCTGAATTTAATGCTGAGAAAGCAATATTCAGGAGAATGCAATGAATGACCTTTTCAGCTCATTATTACAAATATATCTTTGGTTCTAACATTGTTGGTTATAATTCTAACTCAGCTGATTAGTGTAACTATATTACCTTCAAAATATTACTGGTTAACAGAAGTGAGATTATTTGCATTCTGCTTCTTCTATTCCAGTCTCGGTGTTTCCTATTGCTCTCCAAAGGGTTAAGCTCAGAAGGAATGATAAAGTGGCCACACATCCTGGGAGATTTCTGTTTCCTTCCCTTTCCCTCTTGCACAGATGGATTGAGAGAGAGAGCTGCTCTTGAGGCAGGTTTCTCAGGCAGACATGAAACCAGAGCAGATGCTAGCCGACCAGGCAGTGATGCATACACTTCACTTTTGTTTTTTTCCCTTTCTGTTAAATACATTTGTTATCCTGAAACAAGTCTTTGTCCTCAGATGACAATTAATACATTTTCTTTAGAAAGCCGAGCTATCATCAGCTTTAAAGATGCACAGTGGGTAAGGTGAGTTTAACCCACACTCTATACCTCATTAACTTTAAGCTTCATTATTTTTCTATAGACAGAGCAATAAAGTGAAAACCCCTTTTAAAATGGAAATTTCAGAATTTGTCAGTGATTTTTGTGGAAGAATAAAATGAAGAATTAAATATAATGCTTATAGGAAGTGCTGCTTAGACTGGTTTATATTCAGGAAGAAATCAAAGCTAAGGATAATATTTGATGCAAAGGGAATGAGACAATGTAGTGTGTTTTGGTACTTTAAAATAGCCTTCAATTCACTTAGAAATCAGAGTAAACTGCTGTCAAAGAAGGTTTATACAACTACTTTGAAAATGGCACTGAAAAATTGTCACTTGGGCAAACTTTCAAAGCACAACATCCTATCTACTGTAGTTGTACACCTGTACCCCATTTGCTCCAACCAAAGCCAAAAGGAGGCCTGAATATCACATGAATCTCATTTCTGTCAGCTAAAGAGAGTCAGTGAAGATGCGGAAGCAGTTTCATCCAAAGGATACCACAGTCACTGCCTAAAGAAAACATTCTTCAAGTGCCTTGCAAGCCTCATCATTTCCCAGTTTGTGTTTGGGAAATGCTTTCCTGAATATAAAAATGTAAGCTTTCGTGAACACACTCTCTTTAAAAAATCTATTTATATTTTCATCAACAACCTCCTGTTCTAATTTGCTTTTTAAGTGTTCTCCCCGGGTACTCCGTGTTTTAGATCAACAATCAAAAAAGCTGGCACATATTTTTAGCTTCTTTTTTCTTCTTTTATTTTCATTTTTTTCTTTTTCATTCTAGCCAAGTTCATCTGTATGCCACAGAACTGTCAAACAAAGAAGCATCACTTTCAAATATTCACAAGGGAAGGAAATGATGTTTTCCTTGTGTGGGTTTCTTTTTGGTTTGGTGTTTTTTTTTTGTTTGTTTTTTTTTTTTTGGTGTTCCAGTTTGCTGTACAGCTATAATCTCTCCTGCTTTGTAGGGAGTGTGTAATAAATGGGGTTTGAAATTCCTTAAACACTTTAGCTTCGCTTCAGCTATTAATCTCAGCAGCCATTTATTGGTTTGTATGCTACAAAGCAATGGAGATTATCCTTTAATTAATTCCATTGAGGGGTTCGGCTGCCACCATCAACCACAATATGGTTTCATAAATTAATATTGTAGGGGAAATAATGCAATTTATTATAACATTTATATTAAAATGCAAGTAATAATACTAGAAATCCTATGTAACAAAAGGATATATATGTATATATATGTGTATCTCCCAAATCAGGTAATTGAAAGAACAATTGCATATTCCATTTTCATATTTCCTTTTTAACTTCTGCAACTATATTTCAGAATCTATCAGAAAATAAGCAATGTTTTTTTGACTCTTACATAGGTAGTTGTCTTAAAAATTATGCAATTACGTCTTACATCTAGATATGTGAAAAATATATCATTGATCTTTAGAACTCTGCTTGAGATCTTTCTCACTAATTTCTACTGTTGGAACCTAATCAGTTATAATAATGCATATTTGTACATGTGAACATTTTTATGTTATGAGTACTTGAGGGAGAACATCAAATACTGTCTAAAGTATTGCCTCAGCATCTCTGGAAGCTGAAAGTGCTTGACATGGGCACCTTTTCTGTAACAGGGGACTGATTATGTTAAAAAATATGTTAACTAGGGTGTTTTCTCTAGCACGACACTAAGCTGAGCTTAGCTGTTACTTTGAAAAAGACAACTATGTCCTGGTTCAAAACTAAGTTGTGTGCTACTAGTGTTGGCGTAAGCAGAACAAGTTCAACTCCCAGGACAATGCTGTGCAAATTCACTTTTTTTGAGGTCACTATGTGTTATGATTTCAGTCATACCTAACTTATAATGGAGGTAGCAGAAACAAGTCGGGTGGTAAGATGGTTCTTCTATGCTCACCCAGACTAAAGTCGGAAGCTGGGCAGACCTCAGGAATTCCAGATCAGTTCAAGCTGGCAAACTAGGGTATTGTTATCAGTGGTGCTCTTTTCCTGAGTACTGCTTTCAGTAGGATTTCCTGTAGATTGACAACCTTATCTGTGCTAAGATATTAACCAGAATGCATGTTCTCCCTAAAAGTCTTCATATAGCATTATTAATTAAGTTAACTAATTAAGTAGAATCTTCAAGACAATCTGCAGAAATAGCTTTATTAAACCCCTGAGCATTGTAAGATATTGCAAAGCCTTTTTGTGGACTTGATGTAAGTCCTAATATTTCACTGATCTGGGCAAAGAAATGCAGAGCTTAAAATGGAAAAGTTTTCTATACTAACTTTTTTGGTTATACAAATCGGAAGTGCTGAGTTATTTTTCATCTTAATAGACAGACATTTCTGTGATTAACTAATTAATAATTTAAGGGATGTTTCCAATATATAAGTTGCTTTCTGGCAGTGTAGGTTCAGTGTATTGATCAAGTTTTGCAAGGACAGCAGCAGAGCTCTGTGTTTACTGAAATATTATTGAATGTGCTGCTTTAAGAATTTGCAGTGTATAGCAACAGAAATTACAACTACTCAGTGTCACACAGAAGCTGATGGGAAATACTGTATGTCTTAGAAGTTTCACTCATCACACAGCGTTGGTGTAAAAGCAGACTTATGCCAGCTATACAGGCTCTGATGCATCAGTGATGTGCAGAGGTATTTGTGCTGTGAAGAATGCATCATAATGGCAGCAAAATCATGTTCTCAGTGAAAGCAGCCCTGGGAAAGCACGTAGCTAACGACAGAGACAAGGTGCTGCCAGGACATACTGTTTAAATGCAATCCACCTAGCAAGAGCTACCACTCAGGTCTGCTCAGGAACTGATACTACAGTCCATGGGCTGCTGTCACCATCCAGGCTGAATGTGTTCACTTAACAGGAGACCCAGGGCATGAGGTTGTTCCCAGGAGCAGATCCATGGTTCCACTCCTTCCTCTAGTGATTGGCATAATTCACTCCAGAAAACTTGCGCGTACAGTGGAAACATACCCACCAGGACCTGTTTACTACTTGTAGATGAAATGACCATCTTGATTTCTTAATAGACAAAATACTGTTTGTAATCTGTGTGTTTACAAAGGAATCTTATTTGTTTGTTGCTAGTTTTGATTTCTTCAGGTTTTCCTGTGTCATTGGTTCATCCTAGATCTCCCAGTTCATGCAAAGCAGCAAGGCTCTGCAATGTATGTTATAGAAAATGGTAACTGCTTTAGAAATTGAAAACTACTCTCGAAGCATTGACTTTGCGATCATATTTCCATAATTTCTCTTTTACTATTTGCAATAGCAGTTATCGTTTTTTTTACTCAGGTTGCTCATATATTTTCAGGTAACACTATATGGTGTTACATTGAACTGAAAAACACTGGATCTACTCATAAATCTAACTTTCATCAGATTTGTATTGAGCCTTTAATGCTAATATGTGGAGCAGGTCAGAAGTGTTGCAAGATTATCTTCATGACTGACAATAGCTGTGAAGTCATAATACTGTAGATATATATATCTCTGTAGTTTACCATCTGCACTGACTCATAATATTAATTCATCTGATGACTGGTTGAGAAGCAAAACTGGTTTGTTGAATAAGAGAAATTGAAAGCATGGTTCAAAGCTTCCTCAGTCAAATTGTCCAGGAAGAGACACGATACACCCAATTTATTAATGCTGGGTTTGAAACTGTATTTAATTCTTTAATAGAAAAAGTTTGACAGTTTAATTATAGTGTGTAGTTAGACTTTAGTGAACCTGGGTTTTCTGGATTCTAGCCAATAAAAATGATTTAATATTTGCTTGTCTTATTTTTATCTGTAGAAATTAGTACATCTGAACAAAAAGATATCCTTTTAAAACAAAAGCTAATGCCTTACACGTTCATACCTTTACCCATGATGGACTCTTTCAAACCTTGTTATCATTCTCATCTTATAATATTGAATAACCAATCCAATGAAAAAGCTGGTTACTACATGCAAATCCCCATACGTCAATATTGATCTATTTAAGTCTTTAAAACAAGGTATAAGTCATGGATAGCGCTGAGATAGCTGTCTGATACACATTAAGTTTTAATTTAGGAGCTTAAAAGGAAAGTAAACTTTTTTTTGAGAACTGCTCAGCAACAAATTATGGTAAGTAGGAACATCATTAATGGTTGTGTATCCTTTTAGGTAGGCTCTTCACACGCAATGGTGGTAGGGTGCATGTTCTGTTTTGTCCGTAGGTCTCTGCCTGCCTTGTTTTTACATCTGTTTTGGACCAGGTCTCTAATAGCTGGTGGCACAGGGCTGGCAGAAAGTGTCACCTATGTGACTGTTCTCCCATGGTTAAGCATGAGAGCACTGGAAAGGACCCGGGAGTACCACTTACCACATGATGCCTGACTTTTCACATCACATTGGCTGCCTTGACTCATTGAAGCACTTGAGACTGCATGCAATGGTTTCTCCCACTTCATATAATGCATATGAGTAGCAGCACTGGGAATCTCAGTTGAGACGCCAGAACAATTAATCTAACCCACCACACAATTGGAAAAGGGAATTTGTGCCCTACTGCAAAAGACTATAATGTGTTTCTGAATATGAAATTTATAAAAACAGAAACCTTGAAAATCAGGGGTGTGGAGTTGGGCTGCACACCAAGGTACAATGCCCTAACCATCATCCTTGGGATGGGCATTAGGCAACCAGAGCAGGCAGTTTTTACCCATTTTGGTATGAAAAAGTGAGAATACATGTACAACAAGTGCATGGGGCATGAGGCACTATGTGCAGAGTTAAGGCTGATCATCTACTCCATCACCTGTGTTTTTTAAAAGTTTTGGTTTGGCTAATGTTTTAAAAGTGTACAATTTTCCACTAATCAGTCTAATGTCACATTCATGAGCAATCAGTTATGAAATTATATTTATCAGTTAAGATTGCAGTTGAGGCATGCCTGTGATTAGCTAAAGGCAGAGGTGTTATGTGATTCTTAAATGCTTTCTCCCTTTCTTAAATAATTTTCCAACAAAGTGTTTGAACAAGCAGTCTATGACAGACCAGAAAGAAAAATCACAGAAATATCTCAAGTGTTAAGTTGCACTGTTTACTCTCAGGCTAGGATGAGTGGATCTCCTTCTTATACTTCTTTGTGACATCCTTTGACTGTCCTGTCACTGATTCTTGCACCACAGGCAACAAATCCAGCATGGTAACTCATTTCCCTTTTTAAATTTTTCTCTGCTTCCCCCCACAAAAAAGCAAAATTCTCAGTAAAAGTACATACTGTTGAGTAACTGTATAAGTTAAAAACAATTAAGAAATGTTTTAGTATTATCACAGTTATGGCTTGAACTTTATGTCTGTGGAGAACATAGGTGAATGTGTCAGGATAATTTGGAAAAGCTAGGTGTCAGACAAAGAAGACTGCAAGCTGAGAACCTCAACTGTGTGGAGTACTTTTTGAGGCACTCCAGATTACAGGACAACCTGAGTAAACATGGCCTTCAAAGTATAGAAGTGCCTAGCTTTAAGACCAGAAGAGAACTCTGACATCTTTTTTTATATGGTACTATTCAAGAATTGATTTTTAGATAAGCCTTGAATTGGGGTGAAGTAAATTCTTCCTGTAGTGTTTCTCTTTCTTAAGGCAGTAAGTGGTAAGTTTCTTTATCAGTTCTGTTACTATATCCGCCTGTAGAGTTTATGATACAGGGTGTAGAGCTTTCTCCAAGTAGAGCATATGCAGCCCTGCAATCAAAAGGCGGGGATGGGAGAGCAGCCTGACCAGCCCTGGAAGCATGATATGCTTAACATCTAGGATATCTTACCTTTGTAATGCAGTGGGAACAGTCTTTGTGATGGACCAGGTGATGAAGTCTTGTTGCAGGGCAAAACTCAGGAGAGATGTTTATTCACTGCATTTTTTCTGGCCTAAAAGTCAGTATACAAAATGCAATCAGTAAAAGGGCTGATTGATTATGCTTGACAGGAGCACCATAAGGGAAGACTGAGTATAGCACAGTTTTACACAGGACTGACTGCCAGCATTGCATCTGGGGACGAATGAGGAAACAGGGACTAATGAGACCTCCACTAATGCCTCCTCCTGCCACCTCCATTGCACTGCCCAGCTTCAGTTAATTAGACAGCTGAGGAGGTGATAGTGCTGAAGGATTTTGAAGCATTTTATTACACATTTACTGCATCATATACTGAATTCCTCAGCGACATGGAGGATCAAGGGATATGAAAGCATGATGGACAGGCAAAGGAATCGAAAAGCAAGGTGTTATAGAGGTATGGACAAATTGGACAAAAACCACAGAATTAAAGTACCCAGATTTCACAGAGAATAGGGCTAACTACAGAAAGTTTTCATGAAGGTTTGTGTTTTCAGACAGGGTAATTACTGAAGTTCTGTTGAAGTCAATGTAATTAGGTTGATTTACACAAGTACAAAATCTGACCTAAATAGAGAAACAGGAAAAAAGCAATTCTTCCCCTCTCCTCCAATATCTAATCTTCCTTGAAATGTGAAAGGATCCTCATGCAAAGTGAAAGCAGATTTAGAAATAGTGAGAATATCTGAAAAAAAAAATAGACAGTTCCAGGTATTTGTAGTAATGATTTCTCCTGACTATTGAACTCTCTTAGATAAAATAGAAGAAAATTTCTACCTGCAAACAGCAGATTCAGTAGCTCTGTAGAGGTTTAATCTTTTGCAGATAGCAAGAAATCTGAGCCAAGTAAAAACCCAGAGCTCTGCAAAATATAAGTTTCTGATGGAATGATGTTGTTCTGTTTCATGAACTACGCCATTTATCTTTATTTCTTTGTAGGTGATGCTTTCTGTGAATACTTCTGAACTGGGCCATGATAAGAGTAAAAGCAGATGCAGGAAGTCTGTATGATATAAATAATGATTCTGCTTGACAAAGTACTTTTGACATTTTAAGAGGGATACTGTTGAGCAATTTGCTCTGGTTTGTTGCTCTCCCATGAAAGACATAATTTAGTCCAGTTAAAAGGCAGCTTTCTCATTGGCTCTGAAAAAAATTAGTGCTTTGTATGCAGTCTATATCCACAGCTTCCTTGGGAGCTAGTTTTATTAGCCAAACGCTAGCCCACTCCTTTTCTGGCATGGCAAAGTCCTGGTGGATTTTTTGTCTCCTCCTGTAGAAACACACTCTAAATCCACTTGTTCAGAGTTAATAAGCCAGAGCTATAAAAATCTGCATGTCAAAGACTGGCAATAATAGTGATGATTACACTTTTTCTTGCTGTTGAGGTTATCTGCCATGTTTTAGGAGGTCGCTACAGGAAAACAAACAAATAAATAAAAACCATGCAAGCTGATCTAAGGAAGGAGACTATGGAAGTTTAGGCATCAACTTTTTCAGCTAAGCTGCTAAAAGGAAACTTGTCAACAGGAGCATTAGAAAGTGACCTGACAACGTAAGCTGCACTTCAGCATGCCTGGGAGGATTCCCAAGGCCATCGCTGAGAATAGCTTTGCAAACCGCATGCCTGTGAGTTCATTTCTGATCCTCTAAAGGATCAGAAGGTTCTGCAACGTGGGGTGCTATTGGTATAGTATTGGAAGACCCATCACATCACCAGCCACTGGTGTTTCAAGCAGGTACAGTGCATTCTTGGCCATATTCGAGACCACACATTAAGAGTTATTTAGGATATGGAGAGCTAATTAACCCTCTTTCCATCAACTACCTGTATTCTCAAAGAGGATGAATCGAGAGAAGGGTCTGGCATCTCTACTATATGCAGAAACAGGGAGAATACAGTGTATAGAATTTAACGCAGCACAGTGCAGGTCTGCAAGTGGAGATTTTAACTGATGAAAGTATAATTATCAATAACAGTCAATCCCCCAAATATTGTGCTTTGTCTTTTGTCTTCCATTTTTCTTTAAATAAACTTTATCTTTCAACAATTAATTTCTTTTTTGTTTTGATTTGAGTGGTATATTTAATTTGATTTTCTTCAGAAAACAGTAATTTTGTCCTCTGCCAATATATCTATAAAATTTAGTCTACTTGCCATCCTTCGTTCTTATACTCTGATTATCAGGTTACATCATTGATGCTTTGTTAATAAACTACATTCATGCTCTCTGAGCACCCAGTCTTGTTATCTAATAAGGTCACAGACCTTATGTAATAAAAAGACCGTTAGCTGAGGTGATTTTTTTGAGAGATTTTGCCTCACTGACTTTGCAGTTAAGATAGCCTAAAGCCTATCCATTAAAATGGATTTTTATACGTCCATTATTTATGCACCTTAGTGACATATCTTTAATATTTTGTGGGTGAGAAAATGAAGTGCGGTATCATATTTACATGTATCCTAGTCATTTCAGGTATACTTCTGAAAAAACAAAACAAAACAAAACAAAACAAAAACAAACGCACAAAGAGAGATATCTTTGTGGGTGTTGTGAAAATGGCTGTGCAAACTCATGAACAGGGATTTATTTAGTTTTTTTTTCCCTGCTTTTTTGTAAACCTCATTTCCCTAGATTGGGTTGCATCTTTGGCAGATATTGGATATTCTATTGTTATTTATGATTTTAATTTACAAAAAATGAAAATTGTTTCAGGTCTGAAGCCAATTTTCTATAATAAATATATGTATTTGGATAGAATTTTGTTTAGTTTTCTCCAACCAAGAAACTTTCCTTAAAATTAAATTTGGCAACAAAGTGATTGGGCTTTTATTATCCTTTGAGGATTTCAACTAATGTGTTATTTAAACTCTGACATACACTAAAAATATTATTGTTTCCAGTTTATTTACAAAAAAAGTGCATGGGTTACAAGATACCCATCTGCTGTTTGGGAGACAGCACAGAGAGGATAGATTTTGCCTAATCTGTGGTCAACTCCTGACTGTTGGATGAGTCTCCCAGAAGAGTTTGCTATCATTTAATGTGCCTGTGATACAGATGAATGCTAACAACTTATGTAGGTTTCAGTTATTAAGATTTCAGTTAAAGGATGCTTGATTTTAATCAAGTGGCTGATCATATATAATGGAATTTAGATTAGATTATGAGAAAATACCATCTTTTTTTCTCTCAATTTATTTGATAAACATGGTAGAAAAATTCCAAGATGATAATAAGACTGTATTTGGCAATGTGAGTGGAAATGGGGAAATACAATATAAGTCACAAGTTTCAGTGACAAGGGAGGCTATGACATTCCAACTAAATATGCACAAGGAAAATGGTGGGTACGGCAAAATATCTTTAAGTGAGATCATTTGCTATTGCTCTTGAGAATTTTCAGTGCACTCTTTGTTTCAGCTAAATGGGGCTTTATTATTTTTATTAGCTTAATGTCTTTGGCAGGTAACTGCTTTTGGAAAAATACAGGAATAGGATGGGGGTAGAATATAAGGAAATAGCACCTCAGCATCACTGAATTAGCCCATCAGTAGAAATAATTGCTGATGTTAGGTATGCTTGACAGAAAGCTTGCAGCAGCACTGCTATGTTAGTTATCGGCCTAGATCTATATTCATTACAACTCTAACATGACAAATAATTACTTTAGAAAAATAAAAGTCTGGATTATTTTTTTTAATCACTTATAAGAAAGGAAGTATCAAGCAGGATAATTGCAAGAAAGATTTAAAATGAGCATAAAAAGGCTGTGGCAAGATGCTATCATTATAATTGTAATGCTTTACTTAAAAATTGAGAATAATTTTATTCTTTGTGATGTACTTAGATTAAAAAAACTTTTTCCCTAATATATGTTATACGTATTACCTCTAATTATAAGCCTCATCTAGATACAGATTCTCTGCTGTGGGTCTTTCTGAGAAGCTCATGGAGAGTGTTTTATATCTCAAATAAATCTAGTCTTTCCCATAGTTCAGTGGTCAAGAGTTTAATCACATAATGGAGCAGACTGTCTAAAACAATCCCCCCTGTGTATCGACTGGAGCAATGCCTCTTCATTGGCCTGTATGCAGACTTACATAGAGAACACCATGATTGCTCCTGGAAAGGTGAGGAGAGCCCATGGCAAGGCGGAGAGGCAGATGCTTTGTTTCATTCAGGACTAGTGGCTGGTTGCTCACAAACCAGAGCTTTCTGCTGGGATGCAGATGGGGGCAAATGACTGATGTGGTCTTCCGTAAGGCTTGCATTGGTCTTCTTGATGGGAAGGAGTATGAAAAATAGTAGATATATTGCACTGTTAGGAAACAATTTTTAAGCACACACTACTCTGCAGTCTTCTGGTATTTTTTCACCCTCAAGTTACTGTACAATTCAATTCCAGGCATCATGACTTTTTGGTCAGTGGAAGGAAATATACTAAACACACGTTTTGGAAAATGATTGCTCTCCCTTATCCTCCTTTTCAGTTTCCAGCGTTTAGTTTGATTTGTAATCTTTATTTAAAGAACAATAAAGATGAGAGTCTTTATATATTGAAAAACTCATAAATTTGTGGTGAAAATCATTTCAGGAAGAAAGAAGCTATACAGCAGAGCTATTAAACTTATTGTCAGTATGATTCAGCCTGTAAGACCTTCACATTCACATGAACAACATTGGTAGGAAAGTAAAGAAAAAGCATTTTATACAGTGCGATGTTATGCACCTAATAAAAAACTACAAGTGCTTGGAAGTTTATTGCAAGATTGTATAATTAAACTTTTTGCTTCTAGTCTTCCTTCATACTGCTTATGTTTCTGTGAATCACTGGCAACAGAGGGGGAGGAGCATGTAGTTATACTGTATTTGAAATCAGAAAAAAAATATAAAATGTAGATGGTGTTTTCAATACAATCTTCTGATCTTAATGCTATCCCGGCCAAATGTAACTTTTTTCAGTAGAACCTTGTATAAGATATTAAAATGTTACTGTACATAAACAAGTGCCATTCTTCAAGCAACTGTTAGAGGTAGAAAATAATCTTGACTATTACTTTTGGTATTTTACCCTTCTAATAACTTTTAAATCCCTAAACATCACTAACTTTTCATGATAGGAGATTTCTACATAAGTGCCTCCTCACTGTCCAAAAGATCATCTTTCTCTATGCTGTTCATTTACATCTATGGGGGTCTGATTCTAGTTTTCCTTCTGTTTATCTCCACTGATTTCATTGACTTCACTACTCCTTCTACATGGAGAGTAAACAAGATTTAGGATGATAAATAACAGCAGAATCAGACTCATAAAGTAAACCCTATATGTTAATATTTGCACAAATGAAGATACCATTCTTTTCCATGTCATTTTTCACCCTCCTTACACTGTGGACTTCCTTGGTACTTTCTAAAACTTAATATTGTAAATGTGAATTAATTTCTGATTATACAAAATCCTCCTTCCCTTTTTCTCTTCCTTGATATATTCAACCTGGGCCAAACAGTAAGAGGTTTATTATACTCATGAAAATGCAGCAGCATTACTTCATTACACTAGAATTTATGTGCAAGAATTAAAAGAAACATTTGGAGGGTTATTTAAAAAAGATATAAATATATCTGCCATGATTAAAGATAAGTAATTTAATTTAACAGAAACTGTTAAATAAACAGCATGTTGTAATAGGTGGCAGAGTTCTGATGCCAATAAGTGAGGCTGCCAGAGGCTTTCAATCATAAGCCTCTGTTTTCAGTTGCTGTTAGCTCTGCCAAATGTAAACCAATGTGGCTCTAATACTCTGTGCTGAATATATCCCTCAGATATTTTGTTAAAGTTTTGATTAAAATCAGCTCTTTCTTAAGAAAACTTTAGAATATAAAACCTGACCCTCCAGCATTTCCTCCTCATGCCACATAGGAAGGACAAAGAGGAGAAAGGAAATGGCCAGAGACCAGGAACATGTCTCTGTGTGGACAGGATGGGAGCAAGAGGGACTGTGGTAAAAAAAAGATGTTAAGGCGAATAATATAGATAGAGCTGAAATAAACATTCCCTGGGAAGATTCAAGACACTGAATAGCAGCAGGGGGAATAGCAGCAGTTATGCTAAGGAGAAGAATGTGGGCTTGCATGGGGTAAGAGAGAAGTAAATGTGTGGGATGGTATAGGAAGAGGCAGACAGGAACCAGCTCAGGGAACAGGAGTTTGGGAGCTATAGAAGAAAAGGAGCTAGATGGGAGGTCAGGCTAAGGGAAAAACTCACAGAGAACTTGGTGCTGAAGTGTTCAAAACCCCCAGAATATACTTATTTTTGTTTAAGATATAGAAATTAATTCCAGCATTCATGAATATCTGCTTTCCCTTATTTAGAAAATAGCACAGAAATTTAAGTATGCCTTCATTCCCTGAAGGATAGGACCAGCTGCAAGCTAACAGTGTTACCTGTGTCATCACTGGTTCAGGTACCTGAAGATCAACTTCAGCATGACTATCCTTGCTGAGTACACAAAGGGATCAGCTTCTTTCAGCAGCTTTATATAGTAAATTTTTTTTGTAAAGGCTTATTATTACATTGCCTCTGAACTGTACTAAAGGAACACTAAAGCTGCAAATGAAGAACCCAGACATTTTGAAACACCTAAATTAAGGTTACTCAGGCAACCTGAATTATCACCCCAGGTATGTATTCATTTTGATCCAGCCTTTCACTCCAAAACTACCACGTGCTTTTTTTCCATCCTATGTCTCCATTCACCACTAGATCTTTACAGGGCAATAGCCCTTGTCCTCTGCCCTTGTCACATCCTTCCTCAGGACCAGTACCACATGACCACTTCATGGCGGGGGATTAAAGACTTCCAACGGGTTTTCAGTAAACGGGTTTTGATAGCAAACCTTTTTCTTGCTCACATGTTAAGATCTGTGTGTGAAAAGACAATTATATGCCTACCTTGTTGCTTAATGAGTTTTGATAAATGTCATTGATCAAGTCCAGCATTATGCCTTGTTTTTGCCACAGAATTTAAAAAATAATTTACTTTACTCTGTAAAACAGTAGCATGTAAATTTAGTGATAAATGATTCCGTATCTCTTTTACTATATTACTAAGATATTATGAAGGCATTATAACAAACAAAGAAGAATTATATGCAACTATATATGTAAATGTAACACTACACAGATTATGAACATTTCACTGACTTCATCAAAGACAAAACCACCAAGCACCGAAAACACATTATACTAACATGTTTTGAACTCTGTTCTGTTCTGGATGTTTTGCAGTGGTTCTTTGGAGGTGGTTTGGTTTTTTTTTTTTGGTCCTGTTAGAGATCCAGGTCATCCACGGTAATGTGAGACTGCTGTTGTTGGTTATTAAGCTGCACCTTCTGGTCCGTGTCTGTTAGTAGAAGCGGGATGAAAAACTGTGTAGTGGAAAGTGTGAGGTATGTGACAATATGGGAAATGGTTCCCTAGACAGTGTTTCTGCACAGAAAATCTTTGTGAAGAGCCTGCAGAGGATTTGCTTGTTAGAGCACTTTTAGCTGAAGCAGTCCCAAGTCTTTTTTCTAGAAGACATCGACTCACAGGCATTGGAATATCTCACTGAGTGCTCCATTGTACTTTGGCGGAAAAGATGTTTTGCAAAAAAATTCTTCTCCCCGTAACTTAGACCATTACAGTCTTGGCAGGCATTTCAATGCTGCCTCCTCCCAGCCACGGCAAGTATTTAGTTGAAAACCATTTGCTATATGATGTTAAAACCATCATCCTAGAATGCAACCCATTGTAGAAACCAGTGTCTTTGCTAAAAATCAAATAAATCAACATTTTAGCTTACATTTTACCATCATCCACATAAACAAAACAAAGGTTATATTAATTCATAGTTCACTAACCCTTCGTACAGCTTTTTGAATAGTAGAATTGTTGTGGCTATGACAGTAAAAGAATACAAAAGTGACAACACTTCTTCCTACAAGCATCTTTAAATAGTTGCATTCTGTCTTCTTGACATCAGCTCATGTCATTCCAAGTTTTAGTGTGCATACAAAAATAGCATATATTTCCTACCTCATCAACACAACTGTATAGAAACCTGAAAATGAAAATGATACTGGCATTTTTCTTTTTAGAGTTAAACTCAGATGAAGGAAAAATATGTATAAATCTAATGCATCTCTGCCTAGGCTCTCTCTGTTGCATATACTAAAATAACAGGAGCTCATATTAATTACCTTCAAAGCAGAGCCAGATCAGAACTAATTCCTATTTATCACATTAGTAACAGAATTATTTTAACCTTTTATGGAATGGCAGAATTTTTGAACAGTAGTAGCTTCCAAATACTTTCTGTTGCAATATTTAATGAATTTTTATGCAATGTTTATGCATTTAATTTAATGTTTAATGATTTTGCAGTTTCAATAAACTTATAAATCAAGATGCATATCGTGCAAAGAATAAGGTTATGGAGTGCCTGCAGAAATAACTGTAAAGAGACAGGAGAGTTCATGGAATTCTTGAATAGCTCAGGAAGACTACAAATTTGTTAATACCTACAAATACTATTTAAAACAATCTTTGGTATCGATGTTATTGCAAGTACAGATGAGCTGCAGATATGCTAAAGAAAAAAGCCTTTTCCCCTTAGTGTCGATCACACAGGACAAGTGCCAGGTGTTGACTCAGCTCAAAAATAGCGCCACAGATCTCTCCACAAGTCTATAGTCACCACCCTCCAAACAGAAGCTGCTTTAAATTCTTCTTGCACCCACTGATCAGTAAGACAGTTTAATTTCTCCATGAAAGGATGAAGTTCAGGTCGTGTCTGCCCAAAGACAGCAGGCCCCTAGGCATACTGATTAATTTAATCTGTTTGGCCCATCATAAAGGCACATCACAAGGTAATAATACCAGAATAAGACAGACCCCTGAAGGTGTAGGACTGGGGAAAACCCTGATACTTATCCTGACATTTTTAATGGATGACTGGTATAAATGGTATTTATACTGAAAGACTTCACAGGTTTCTTGGCCCCAAAACCTACCTTTTGCTTGTGAGCCTTCACGGCTGTATTCTTTATGTACACAACAGAAAAAACATTTCACACAGTGCAAGAGAAAGAAAAATCTGGTTTGCTGTGGTGAAGTGCATTTAACAAAATACTAGACAAAGAGCTTGCAAGGCTGTTGTGAAGGTGAAGAGTGACTTTTGGAAGTGATAAAGAAATGACAAAATGCACAGAAACACTAGTCAAATGTTAAATAGGGCCCCCCACATTATTTCTCTGGAAAAAGAGAACTATCAATTACAATAGCTTCATGAATCATAGAACTTAGTAAATATTCCATAAAATATTTTTGGGTGGAAGGAGCATGCCAGCTTTCATGAAGTGATCTGGAATTCATGAAGACTTTTCATTACGAGGTCAGATGCTGTTTTCCTGTGGTTCTCAAATAGACACATAGGTAGAGTCTCTGAAAACAACCCTCCCTCTCTAGGTCAACAACAAATTGTCTGTGCTGCCTTAAGACTCCTTTTCTGCTCTCTACTCAGGGCTAAGAAGGAAAAACACAGTGGATCAGATAGGAGGGGAGAAAGAGTGAGCTGGGAAATGGACAGGAATAATCAGGAGGAACAGAAGGATAATTAACTAACATAATTATTTGTCATCACTTCGACAATTATATTTCTTGAAACTATATTTCTTGAAGTAATTGGATAATTTATATCCAATAATTTATATCCAATTAGTAAGAATTGTGCATAAAACCAGAAAATTATTTTGGATGAGTGGAACCTGATTGTTTTGAAATAAATATTAAAGAGGTATAGTTATTGCTCTAAGAAAAATCAGCTAAAGAGGGATTTTCTAAAGATATAGCAAGGAAGTTGGTCATAAAGATATGTTCTTTCTCTGATTTGCCTAAATGTTTCTTGAAAAATAGCATGAAAATTACTGCATATAAAGGATTATTTGTGTTTCTTGGAAGTCACCATTCATTTTCCAAAGAAGCCAGTACAGGAAGCAAAAATTGGAGTTAGTTGTGAAAGAAAAAGATGACAGTCAAGGCAGTAATAGTATTATCCTCTCCTTTACAGAGCTGAGAATGAATGAAATGTCCATTTTAGCAAGCCAGGAAGACATATGTGATTTTTTGATTTTTGTGCTTTGAACTCTTCAAAGTCATGTATAACCACTAGCAGAGGTGTTAGGGAGCATAGCACAGTCATAAAAGGATACATCATTTTGTCCTTAGCAAATCTCAATACTTTTTATTTTCTGTAGTTGATGTTTCTGCTTAAGATTTGGATAATAAATTTTAATAAAATTTTACTGATTAATTGGTTTCAATTGGTAGGAAATATGGTAGGGTTTGGATAGCACCTGTGGAGATTATCTTGTAAATATGCTAAAGGGGGTAGCAAAGAAGAATTATTTCTATATGATAACTCTGACGTTGCAAAACAGTTCGATTTGATTATACAGGACATCTCTTTGAGATGTAATCCTGCTCCATCTCATGCAGCCTGTACACTGATACTTAAACTGATAACTGCAGAATGCAAACTTCCTTTTGTTGGTGGTACTAGAAATAAACATATATAATTGTTCAGACACTTAGCGCTCGTGTACTCCAATGGAATTTTCTGAAGCCTACTATGGGTTCCTCTAATGGAGCAGTGATATCTCTGAGTCTGGCCACCTTTCAGCAACATAGACAGAGTTTTGGCAAAGTGAACTGTGAATGAATGATAATGAATGCCTCAAAATCAGTTTTTGACCTGTTGCATGGCCTCAGTTTAAAATTTTCTAAAAGTCCTCCACATCTTTGTGGAATCCATTTGAATGTTTCTTGTTTGCACTGAGCTCTGACATCACTTATTTCTGGTGTTAATACAAAATTTCATCTCACGTTTGAACTATAGAATTAACTGGGAAATGTCAAAGCTACTTGAAGTGTCTCTCTTTGTAGCAGAGATTTCTCCCAATGGGATTTTCATAAGCGGTCAAAGTCAATTAAATGCTTGGGATAAAAATAACAAAAAACCTTGAAAAACAGTGTAAAGGTGTTTGGAACCCACCTTCCATAGCTAGCAGATAATGCCAATCAGTGGCAATTGCTTCCTCTGAGCCTCTGGGAGAAAGAAAATTAGCATCACTAAGCTGAACACCTTAGCTTCCTGTCAGCAGCCTGGGTTTTTAATCTAAAAGACTTAATAAATGCTGAACATTTTTTGAAAAGACCCCAGGATGACCCTCGCTCTGTGCTAGAAGGGGCTGCAACTTCCTGCTGTAGAAGTGGTTTCAAATGTCCAGACCTTCAGAGAGATTAGGTAGCCTCTCTTCTGTTGTAGCATCTCATTTTTTCAGTGCATAAATATGCATGGAGATAGAAGCAAAATTAACTGTGTCATTAAAACAATTAATTGAACCTACATGCCAAAGACAGAAACTCCATCGTGGTTACAGGGAAAACTAGGTCGTTTTGACCAGCAGATTCAGTTTTCATTTCTGACCCAATTAAAAAGTACTTTTTTGGGAATAACTCTTACTTGCAGATTAGCAATCCAACATCATATGTCTTTCAATTAATTATGAAGGATATTTCTATTCTAGGTTCTACAATGTAAGGATAAATCTCAGCTTCAGTGATGTATTAATGAGCAATGCCAGAACATGTATTGATAATAGATTCATTACCTTCGTTTAATGATTTGGAAATATTTGATACTCTTAAAGGCTTAGGAACATTCAACCATCCCTCCATACTCAAATTTCTAATATGTTTTGAGGAAAGGAACTTGAAGCTTGGGATACATATTTTTTTAAGCTTTTATAAGGAGCTGAGTATCTTTTCATGGTTAAATATGAACGACTGGATTATACAATTCTTTTTATTTTTATATTTATTTAACAAGATATTATTTATAATGTATCTCAAGTGCAACATATGATTAAAACTGTCAGGTATACAGTGGTGCTATCATACAGATACTTCTGCATTTCTTGCATGTCTTGAGGGAATGCCTTTTAACTGAATAAGTGAAAAATGCTGACATTAGAAATAGAATTTCTAATTTTGTATTTACAATTGCTTTATTTTTCACTTCCAATATGTGTATTTTTAGTGCGGTTGCTTAGTTATTAACACATTAATAATATTTTGCCAATATACCCTTATATACACATTACATCCTCTTAAAATTATTCTATCATAATTTATATCTTATTGGCATAAAGCACCAATACTTAATAGAATTGACTATAGATGAATAGCTGTACTTAGAGCAATGAACAATGACAGAATTTAATTAATGTTTCTAATAAAGAGGAAGGAAAAGTTTTAATGTGGAGGTTTTTATCCTTTTCTTAATTTCACTATTGAAGCTAATGGGAAAAAAAAATTATCTTATAAAAGTAGATTGTTGGAAAAAAGTTTCAAGTCATTAATTTTAGAAGATGAGTAAACAAATAGTAAGGAAAATACCATAAATTAAAATACCTGTATAATGGAGTTTCTTGGACAAAACTAATTTGAGCAAAAAAAAATTTAACAGTTTTACAACTTTTCTGCTGGCTGCTTAAAAGGTTTATCTTCTAATGTGTCTCTTTTGGTCATTGTTCCGCTATTGTTAGCTGTTTTTTCTTTTCATTGTTTCTTGTATATAAATCTGCAAGTTCAGTTTTTCCCTTGCTGGAACTTTTTACAAACTTTCTTGGTTTTCTGTGTTCTTAAGACCTGGAGAGTTGTATGGATTTTATTCTTACTTTATCAAAATAAATAGTAGATCAGGCTCATCTTTTAATCTGCCATTTGTGAAACCTAGAAGAAAGAGTAAAAAGTGAGGAAATAAGGCAAGAGCCAGCAACAATTGCCTACCCCTGCCAGCCAGTTTTTCCTCAAGAGTGGGGCTGTCAACAGGAATCTAGATGTAAAATAGTACTTGATATTGCCACATTCCTTTTCCCAGAAATACTTCAGAAAACCCATAACACAGGCAAGAAAGATTTCAGCAGCCATAGAAATGCACCTAAAACTGAAGTAGCATGTCTAAATAAACAGTTTGAGTTAACTCTGAAGAAAAAGTCTGTAATAGGAAGAAAAGGTACCATGTCCGGTTGAAAGTGCAGCAAGAGTCACTGTAGGCCAAGTACTAACACCTGGATTGCAATTTGCACAGGAAAACATGCTTTAAAAATTGTAAATTGTTTGGAAGCAGTCAAGCAGTATTTATTTCAGTAGTGCTGACACTCTTGCTAAAAATTACTCTAGATGTTGCTCCTAGCTTTAGTAAATCTCTTTCCCTGAAGCCAAGGTTTTAAAATGTGATTGTTTTTGTTCTTTTGTTTCTTTTAATCAGCATCGCATGTATATATTCATGAACATATACAATTTAAAATTAATCTGCTTAAAAGAAAATTTATCTTGATATCTATGTTTATGTCTAAAAACCATTTCATTTACTTACATTTTCTATTTAAATGAAAATCAGGTATTACTAATTTAATTACATAGAAAAATAGAATAAAATCAACATATTCAGCATCTCTATTTTCATACCTTACAACAGCAAATAAACCTCAGAAGTAATAATTTTTTACTCATAAATATAATGTCTTTCTCCAGTGAAAGTTTATTTCTTCACTGGTTTGGATTTACCTAATATATAAGATGAAAATGTTTTCCATTTAGACTCATTTATTTTAAGCTGAAGGACAAATAGAGGGAGAAAAATGCATGAAAGATTATTTATAGATATACTTTCGAAAACAAACAACAAAAATGTGGTGGGAAAGGATGGAACTTTTTAGCACTGAAAATCACTTAGTCCAAGCTGTTTTTCAGAGCTGTGAGGTCAGACCAGGCTGCTCAAGGCTGTGCTGTGTTGGGGCTTGGAAACCTCCAAGGATGGAGCCAGCATAGCCTTGCTAGGAACCTGTGCCCCTGCCCAGCCCTGTACCCTGGGGGAAAGCATTAGGATCAGTTCTGACTTTGCTGTGAGGAGGTAGCATCTGGAAGAAGGGAGCAATAACAAGTTAAAAGAATAAGATGTATTGAAGGTCACAGGCAGGAGCTGTGAGCTCCTTCTCAGTTTGGCTCCTCACACATCATAGGAGCAGACCCTGAAAGTGTTATGTAGTGAAAATGCAGGACCTGATGGAAACAATTTTGTCTCATTCTTCACATTGACTATACAACTAGAAAAAATCTTGACTTAAACATTGCACTATTGGCTAGAGTAGTGGCTAACAGCTGTTTTCAAGGGCAATATCTCCTGTTTTTCTCTAATAGAAACAATATAATTAATATGTAAAAGAATTATGTTATTGCACATTAAGACTAGACTGCAAGACTTAATATGTTAGATTAAAAAGCTAATTGAATTGAAATTTATGACCTGGTGGCCACTTAAGCAATGACTTATAAAACACTTTCCATTGTATCTGCAATGTATAGACTAAAATTCCACAGAGTATTTGTGCCGGATTGATTTACAAAAGTATATAAAGTGCTCAACCTTATCAAGCAAGGAGAAAGTTTACCAGGTTTGTTATTAATTAAAAGGACAAGTTAGTTATGAAATCTTACTTAATTCTCTGAGTAAGAAAACTGTTGAGGTTTTGCCCTTTTAGCATTACTTTAGCCATGTTATTTAAATTCCTGTGTAATTATAAACTACATTTTGTCAATAACAGAAAGATTCGGGTCATTAAGTTTTAATTAATAGTACAGACTGATTAGCAATGGTTGAATACCATCAAAGTGACTTCTTTAATCTACTTAACATGTATCAAACACTCTAATTATTTTTTATGTAAAGAAATCTAGTTCAGTTAAGCAACACAACTTCACTGTTATGACATCTTTACAATATTATTTGAAAAATATGGGTGGTCACCAATTAACTAGTCTTTGTTTATTGATAATTTTCATAGAAGTAGTAATGATCCATAATGGTAGAACTTACACATAAAACAGCAATGAAAACAATTTGTTTCAAAAGAATCTGGTTAATAAAACTGTAAAGCTGTGTAATAAATGATCAAAATAAGCAAAACTGAAGTAAAAGACAACAGTTCCTGTGATTTTTGGATGGAGCTACACTAAAATATATAATATTCACAGAGCTATGAATCTGTGAGAAAATTTCATCTCAAACCTACAAAAACATTTTGATATTCTGGAAGAGTTTTATGCACAAAACTGTCTTCATGTACTGAACTTTGAACACATAATTTTACTGATCAGTAGGACTCTGTGTACTTAATTTTGAAGAGCACTCTAGTAACTTTTTAGAAGTTTGACACATGCATAAATGTGTTCAGAATTCAGCTTAAAAATTACACAGACACAACTTATACTCTTATATTATTGTAGCTTTTCAGTGTCTGTGGATGTAGGATTTCTAGCGGGGAGATCAAACCATTATTTAAGAGGAAATCTGTGTTACTTCTATCTTGTGTATCTGATCTATATTATAGATCTCAATCTAACAAATTGTAGTTGTGAAGAGTCTTTCTTTATCTTACCAATCTGTTACATAATTACATTATAATTTATATACTTCTAAATGTTGGTGGTAATGGCTGTTGTATAAAATCTTTGCTCTTAGAACTCTTGTGGAAGGTGTTTACTGCCTCGTATATTAATAGAGAGGTAGTATTATAATTTTACAGCTAGCTAAAACCAACAATAAAAGTCACCTTTATTTTGTGACTCTCTTTCTTTCTCCTCTAGTGTGCTCTTGTGATGAGAATAAAGTAGTCTGTTAAATTTATGGGAAATCTGTTTATGGGGAAACAAGACTTCATAGAATACTTGACTTAGTTTGGGAGCAATTAACATTTTTGGCTTAATGTAGGATAAATTCAGTATTTCAATAAACTGACTTATTTAATAGTTCAGTTCTGGAGTTTAGTGTAGAGAAGGGAAAACAACTATCATGGTAATGAATATGTTTTTGCTGAAACCATTTATTAAAATTCAGACCCAGAGTAAGAGTGTACCTCTGCTTTTATGATTATGTTCCCTGCATCACAGCATACTATAACCACCAAAATAATCTGAGTTCTCATTTAGGGTTATGATTGAAAAATATTGGATTCAATGATTAGGAATTCACAACTTGAAGCTATTTGAGATTTCTTGGAAATTGAAATGCACTCTACAGGAAAAAAAATACATCTTTTCTTGAAATAAGTTCCTTGCCATTTAACTGATGCAGTAAAGTGCAAAAGGAATAATACCTGAAAAAACTTTATAAGGTTTAGGATACTTAGTGTTCTGTTCTTATACTTTATTACCAGAAGTCATGTGTTGCTTTTTATTATTGGTTGTTTATGGTTCCACTTCCTCAGCCTCCAGGCCCTGCCACCATAATTTTCAGAAATATTCTGCTAAGAGACTTAACATAAGATATGAGATATTGTTATCCAAAAATAAGCCATAGCTCTGGCTTATTCTTGGAGGAAATGACATGGCAGGAAAAGAAAGAGAAGAACAGGAAATGGATCCTGTTGGTCAACGTTTTTGAAATCCCTAAGGCTGGGTCTATGTATGAATTGTGTGAACAGCTCTTGGCTCAATGCCCCTGTGAGGTTTGGCAGTGTGCAGTCACCCTCTGGTGCAGTGGTGTGTCAAGAAGAAACCTGCACTTATGGGCTACACCACGCCGAGCCATCGTGCAGTTGGTCAAGTCCACAAGCAAGACACTTGCAGTTCAGCCAAGTGCTGAAGGCTTACCACGTAGACATGGACCAAGGACTGAGGCGAGTTCCATTGCACAAAACCAGAATGCACAGAGTAAATATTCCCTGGGCAGCATTTGAGAAGACTTAAGCACAGGGCTAGATGCAGCCAAAGAGATAATAAAGAGCAGCACAGCCTCTTTCCCAGTATAGGATGCTGGATGTTGATGATGGAGAACTGCAGGTCTCATGGCTCCCCTTGGTTAGATGCCTCAAAAAGGGACACATAAAAATCATCCCAGAGAAATACTCTATGATCTGCAGGGCTTCCCACTGGGGCAGCCACAAAGATAGAGGAATTTATCTTAAGTTTCATTTCTCTCCTAGGCCTCATTCAGAATTGTAGGTAGGCACTCTCTGAATTCAGGAATTGAAGCTTAGAAAAAACACTGGTAATGCATTTTATTCACTAACTTCTGACAAAAAATACTGAAGTTGAAGAACAGACTAGACTAGACTAGATTAGAATAGAATAGAACAGAACTAGCCCAGGGTGGAAGGGACCTCAAAAGACCATCTGGTCAAACTTTTTGTAGGAAAGAAAGCCAAGATATTGGCCCAATATTGGCAGGGAATTTACGCTTACCTCATCCTATGTAAGGACACTGGCCATAGGAACATGGGAATAATAATAACTATTATTGTTATTGTTGTTAATTTTGTTGTTGTTGTTGTTTCTAATTTCAATCCTCGTTCTTCCAAAACACAGGAGTTACTTTTGATAGAGTTTCTGGGAACAAGGGGAAGTGTGCTTCTAGGCTGCTTGTGGGAGGCAGGGTACTAGAGAGCTGGAGGCATTTATGGTGGTTTCATGGTTGGTGGTTTTTATTTTGAAACCAGATCTAGTTACAGGAGTTCTCAGTTATCCGAGAAGCAGCAATCAATGTTTGATAACTGCTTTGAGTATAGATACATATATTCTGTCATACTCACTTTGTGACCTTTCTTCTGGATCTGGCTGCCACTTTCTCTCTGAGATGCAATTTACATTAAAAACATTCAAGGGCTTTATTTTTGAAAGTACTTAGACAAAGTGAGACCAATAGCAGAATGCTCAAAATATCTGATTATATTACATTCCTAGTTCCCACTTGTGTTCAGTTCATATCAGCTGAGTCTTACATACTATTATGTATCTGATTTCGTCTGTGGGTGCTTGGATAACTGTAGTCTGACTGTACATCTCCCTTTAATATTTTTCCTCAATTTAAGAAATTGTGCTGATGTGGGGGTCAACAAACTTTGAAGAGCCCGGCTACACATAAGGAAAGTTGCTTTCAAAGCATACCACAGCTGGCTTTCTAGTTTCAATTTGAATTGTGAAGGTCCAGTTTTCTTTTAATCATCCTAGGCATTTCAAGTCAGTATTGTCTTGTGGTAGTGTACCACAAGTGAATTATATGTTAGGATGGTATGCTGCTTTGTCATGAAAGTGTGTGCACTGCAGTAGCTCTCTACCTCAGCATGGGAAACTCAACCCTGCAGACTATTCTGCATATGCAAAAAAGACAAAAATGTCTACTGATCTTTCAAGCACTATGATAATATGTTCCAGATACAGAAGACAAGATTAACACTTAACAAGATTCAACAGTATCTTAGATTAATAGAAGTACAATCTCCAGACTTCATTATTTAGTACATAACAATATTCACCACTGGTAATACAGCAGTGATAATGAACTGCAATAACAAATATATGATTTTTTTTCTCTACTGATACACCTTTACAAGACAGGTTGCAATCTCTCTCCCTCTTATTCACTTTCACTTTTGTAGCATGACATGTAGTATGTATAAACCCTATTTAGAGAAATAATTTGCCACAAAATTTTTTGCAATGTGAAAGGTTACTTATTCACAGAAAGTCAAGCAGTAAAGCAGAAAATGTCTGTTTGAATAAGATTTTTTTTTTTGGTGTACAATGTCATATCCTCTGCAGTACAGGAGGACATAAATGGTGTTAGAAGCAGTAAAACTCATTTCTTCTTGTTATCGTAATACTGACCTTGGCATTTTGTAAAATAGCCCCCTATTTAAAAATGAAAAATGAACAAAATAAATGAACTGTTCAGATTAGGAAAAAAATGCTTAAGACATACTTAGTAATCAGGAAAGAGGACTCTAATTTCATGTGTTTTTCTGTCCTCTAAATAGAGTTTTGAAGGATAACATCATGCCCAGCCCCTGGGAATTTCAGATCCACAGCACTATCTACCTTGTTTCAAGCAGTAGAAATAGATGCTGGAGATTTTACAGCAAAGATGTTAAAACACCCAGCCCTCCTGTTAAACACACAAAACGTTACAAGGGACACCAATTTGTAAAAAACCAAGAAAAATAGAAAATAATTTAAAAATAGAAACACTTAAAAATATCCTAAATACAGCACCACATAGCAAAAAAAAAAACCCAAACCAAAACAAAACCCAGACTGGAAACATATTCCTCTTACAAGAAAGCACACTGTGTTTTTCTGCTATTTATAATCCTTTGAATGTATAAATGACTGGATGTAGTCTCATGTGACAGGTTGTGCTTATGTCATGGTCTTATCTCAAATGACTCAGAGGACTTTTGTCAACAAGAAAAAAAACCCAGGCAACTAGTGTGAGGGTGGAGAAGGATATAATATGTCCTCCTATTCCCAGGTATATTTGCAGAGGTGAAAAAAAGCATAAGTGAAACAAATGTGCAAGTCTGATGGACATCAGAAGACTGATGGGGGATTTTTGCTGCCTTCTTGGGTTTTTTTGGGTGGGTTTTTTTTTTTTTTTGGTTTTGTTTTTTTTTTTTTAAATTGGAACTCCCACATTTCCAGGGTGAGAACAAGAACCTTATTTCACCATTGGTCTATCTGAGAAAATTGGTAGCAACTATATATTTCACATGTTTTTTGTTAGCCTTCAGCACTTCACCACTATATAAAATGAGAGAAATCTTTCACGGAAGAAAGACTGCAGGAAAAGTGCATATGCAGAGTAAATCAAAGGGTAGAAATTTAGTCAAACTGAAGATGAGTCACCCTGTGGATTAAGACACTCAAGTCAAGATGTCTGCATATAGGTTTGAATTTACTTGCCTGAACATAGGAATCTTGAGACATCTGAGATTGCTAAGGCACACAGATGCCAGCAAATATGGAGCTATGAGGGAGCTGCACCCTTCTGGAACAGGGCTAGGATGCAGGAAGGATGCTCCAGATGTTTCCTATGGCACTATATACCTAAGTTTATGCAACTGAATCTTTCACTAGGCATCACATAAAAACGTCTTCTCTAAACTGTCTTTATACCCAACAGTGATGTAATCGTTGACAAACTGTAGGTCTGCTGTAAGATGATGTGAATATACCTCCAAGCTCCTTAGTCTGTTTATAATGGGTACTTAGACACCTAGTACATAAACAAGTACCTACATGTAGACACCTAATTTAAGTGTCTTAATTTGTGAGCTGAATCCTACCCTTTATCTATGGAGATTTATACCAAGTATTGTTTATATCAGAATGCTAAATTCAAGATTTCAATGATGCAGATAAAAAAGGACCTTACATATTTGCTTATTCATAAGCAAATCTCCATATCTAACAGAGAAATCCATCAGCTTAATAGAGGCCCAGTGACTTGATGTTATTTTATTAATTGAATGTGAAAATCAGATAATGTTTGTGGGCTTCATTTAGAATAAAAAAATCAAAGTGAAAATAATTACATCATGTTCAACAAAATACTTTTTTTTAATATAAAAGTGAGCTCAGATCCTGTGCTAAATGACCTCTGATTTTTATATGAGGAGAATAAGGGTACAAGGGTTTTTATTTACAATGATGGACCTTCCTGAATGATGCATTTTATCAACAGCTTCTTGCAAGTGAAAAAAATTGGGAGAACGTAATGATGCTTATAAAAAATGATGTCAGGAAATTTCTGGTGTTTAAGAAATGCACAAGAGATGCCAGTCAATTGGTTGGAAAGTTTCCTTTTACATGAAATACAGGAGAATTAAGTGAATGTTTTAGACCTGCTCAGTTGAGACTCTCATTTTCCATCCCAGATATCTTACAAACAGGCACAGTTCTGGGGCAACTCATGTCACAGATCAGTGCTTCCACCCTCAGGTTGCAGAGTAAATGATTGATTCTTACTTAGGTCTCAGCTATACCAGAGATTTCTGCTCTAGACAGTATGGAGGATAAAGCACGATACAGCATGAATACACATGTGCAAAGAAAAATAAAAGAACACTAACTAAATTGCACCAAAAACTTTTACTTTTTTAAATGGAAAGACAAAGAACAATTGATACAAAATGCAGTCAATAAGACCACTTTGCCACTGTAGCATAACTTTGCCTTAATAAAACATCTTTGTTGTGGATATGCATTTCCTCTCTCCTTTTGGAAGATGTTATACTTCATAAAACTACTCTATTATTCACTGGATGAAAGGGAGAGGGGCTGACATCTGTCCCAATACTGAGAGTAGTAGCCTTGAATATCACAAATCAAAACTGATGTATCTGGCTACCTTAGAATGTTAGGGTGAAAACACCTGAGTTTGGGTTTCCCACTGAGCAACAGGGCAATGCCTGTTCTGAAGTGCTTCCTCTCACTAGCTCATTGTATTTCTCCTTTTCCTTTAGTGCTAGAAAGTCGTATTTCATTGAAACTAGAGTGGACATTCAAAATGACAAAGCAGTGAAAATGGTCTGGACTCTTCCTGTTTCTGCCTGGTCTGGCAAATACCTCTAAATCATACTCAAAGGGCCTAGTGCGGCCAGCAGGAGCAGGGAGGTGATCATGCCCCTGTACTCGGCACTGGTGAGGCCCCACCTCGAGTTCTTTGTGCAGTTTTGGGCCCCTCAGTACAAGAAGGACATTGAGGTGCTGGAGCGTGTCCAGAGAAGGGCAACGAAGCTGGTGAAGGGTCTAGAGAACAAGTCTTATGAGGAGAGGTTGAGGGAACTGGGGTTGTTTAGTCTGGAGAAGAGGAGGCCGAGGGGAGACCTTCTTGCTCTCTACAGCTACCTGAAAGGAGGTTGTAGTGAGGTGGGTGTTGGTCTCTTCTCTCAAGTCACTAGCAATAGGACAAGAGGAAATGGCCTCAAGCTGTGTCAGGGGAGGTTTAGATTACATATTACGAAAAATTTCTTCACCAAAAGGTTTGTCAAGCATTGGAACAGGCTGCCCAGACAGGTGGTGGAGTCAGCATCCCTGGGGGTGTTTAAAAGACATTTGGATGTAGTGCTTAGTGGTATGGTTTAGTGGCGGACTTGGCAGTGTTAGGTTAATGGTTGAGCTCAATAATCTTAAAGGTCTTTTCCAACCTAACCAATTCTGTGATTCTATGATTTGCAACAGTGGAGTTTCTTTGTTCGCCTGAATCATTGCTCATTAGCCTTATCTTTAGTAATAATTTCCCTTTCTCATGCTGTGCAGGCCCAGTGAATCTTAGGTAATATGGCTTCAGGCTTGGTACTGCACTTATGCACACTTCCTCTGGTATCTGGTATCTGGTATCTGGTGTCTTTATTAAGACACAAGAAGATGAATCTCAAGGGTAGCACATAAAATCTTGGCCAGGTCTCTTTTACAGATTCCCTTTAAAAGTTATAATTTCAAAGGATCACTTGCCATATCTAGTCATAAATTTCCAAAAGACTATTTCAGTTAAAAAATAACAATTGGTTCAAATATGGGATTTTGGCACCTAGTTATACAGTATACATTGTCATACAGTCGCATTGTCTCATGTTTATAAAGAACATAAATTTACAGGACAACATGGACACGGAAAGGCAGGGCCAGGGAGTTTCATGTGTGGATGTAATAGTGCTACTGGCTGTTACAGAGCTGCTTTTGCTTTGAATATTAGTGTGCCTTTTGATATTGTTATAAAAATGACAAGGGTTTTCCTCTTGATAATTCATTTTGATTAGTCTTTTTGGTCTGGAATAGCTTTTCTTATTGAATATTACTGGCTGGTTTTATTCCTACCATTAACCACCAATCTTGTTCCCTTCTCTTGTTCCTAAATACAATTTTAATAAAACCCACACTACAGCAAAAGTGTTTAAGAAACATAGAATTTTTAAAAGTTTAAATTTAGAAATATAAAATAGAGAGAAGATTAAAGAAAATATTTTTTAAAAAGTTCAGCTATCACTTTCTGATAACCTCTCTGACTGGAATAGTCACACCATGTTAGCCAATGCTTATAGAATTATGCAGTAGCTTTTCTTTCCAAAATGTTGCAGGGGCTTCTCAGGTGAAGCTAGTTCCTATCTAACATTAGATTTTTATAAGCCATGTGTATCTAAATAAAAAAATCTTGGAAACCTTTTAAAAAAATAATACTTTGATGGCAGAGTAAAGACTGATACTGAATCTGCAACAGTTTAGATCTATTTTAGTGTTGAATTTTTCTTTGTCTGGAAAAGAATAGAAGTACTAGAAATCTGTGTTGCAAAACATGACTGCCAGTCACATGTTGAGGATGAAAATTTAATGCTATGTATTTGTGTTCATTCAATTGTGGGAAATATGTGAACATGTGATAGACGATATATTCAACCCACCTTATAATAGAGAAAGGACTGATACAAAGATTAACAAGAAGGATAGAATTTTAATCATTGTCTTTTTATTCCACACAGAGTCAGTCCTGAATATAATTACACGGATAAAGTCTGCCTTTCTGAGCAAGAAATGGATTATTTTAATTTTTTACTGACCCTGATTGGCACTTGTTGGAATTTTAATTCCTGAAATAAGAGTTCTCTTCTACAATCAGACAGAGCAGTATTTTACCATGGAGACTCAGGGAATTGTCTGTATTTCTGTCATTAAATCAAAATGGTTGTGAAACTAGAATTTCACCTTGAAAACATGAATAGGCTAACTTGTAAATAACCATCTTCAAGAGCAGTCAAAGTGAACAAGAAAGGTGCATCCGAGCAAGAGGAATCCCCAAGGAAAATTTTAGCCGAGACTGACTTTATACACCTAAAATCTCATTAGGATAATAATAGCATTTTGTCCATTGCAAGAAGCTCACTGGCCCACTGGAACAGCAGAGCACAAAAACTGGCAGAAGGGTTAATTCTGCTCCTCATCTTGCCATTATTTTTAGTAGGATAGCAAGGCAAAATACATTAACTGTTATTCTAATATAGCAATGAATAAAGAAAATTATAGGGTATTTTCTTAAGTGCTTAGATATGAAAAATCAGTCCTAACTGGGCTACTCGTGTAACATGAGACTTGTATCCACAGAAGTCAGAGGTGAAAACATTCCTCTGCTTCAGTTTCCCTGTTTTTACAGTGAGGACATGATCTTTTATTTATTCCTTCCTAAAACTGTTGCAATGATGACTTGACTAGTAATCGCTGACGATTATGAACAGCTGAAGGACTATGAAAGTATAAAGTTTTTGTGCCCATTATTGTTATGTATAATACACTGTTCTCCCATAGTCCCTACTATTAAGTATCAAATATAATTTATACAATAAATGTATTATGGCCTTAATCCATGCTACTATAACTTTAGAAGCCATAACGGTGCGTTTTACTTGCTTCATAAATATACATGGGTAGCTATATTTAAACTCTTTTTTTAATTAAAGTGAGGAGGGCAATAGTTTCCTTTCAGCTTTCTGGTTGAGCGCCAGCACAGAGGTTTCCTGCGGCTTACTCCTGGAGTCAAAATGTTCTTAACACTTGACTTGGGAGCAGCATTAGCTCCCAAATAAGCGCATCTTCTCCATTAAAACCCTAGCCCTCCATTTATTCTCAAGATTAAGCAGAATCTCCTTTCTACTGGGGCTAACAATTCCTTTTTATTTAAAGATAAGTGAAACTCAAACACCATAAATATCACAGGCAATACAACACAATGCAGGCTTATTTGTATGTTTATAGCCTCATATAAATTTAGAGTTTTGCACAATTTCTTAATCACTTCTGTTATTAATCCTCCTTATAGAAGCAATAACAGTTTGTGAAGGGAAAAAATATGTTTAGCATTTCATAGTAAAAATAACCTTCAGCAACTATCTGACATTTCTCAGATTGCCTTGAGTTTACTTAAAAGGAAGAAATCAGTGGGTAAAACTTAGAAATCTCAGATGTCTCTAAACCTTATCCCCAATTTAAGACTTCAGGTAGCTAGAAATGTTTCTGGATTTAGCTGACCATTTTCTGTGCAAGCAGAGAGAAAACAGAGGGAAAGAAAAGTGAAAAGTATCATAATAAAGCAGAATAACTTCTTCTCATTTTATTTTTATCTTTGTCTGTTTTGTGGGAGCTGAAGCATGCAGAGGGCTATAAACTTGCCTCCTGCCTGTGAAAGGCAACAATCACATTTGATAGCAGCCTGGCAAGCACCAAAAGGTCTTGCCAAACCATGCCCTTTTGTTAAGTTGGCTGAAATTCCTCCTCTGATTCAGAAAACAACCTTACTTGACACTTCCAACTCACTGCATTGTAAGGAAGGGAGATCATGTGTGGTGACCAGAGACAGTAATCTTACTAACAAGGTATGTTGAGAAAACCACATATTCACACTAATATGAAGGCTTTTATGAGATATATATTACTGCTTTAAGTAATATCACCAATGTGACCCATATACCATATTCCAGGCGAACTTCTGTACAAGTTATTGTGTACATATCAGTCAGCAGAAGTCACAAGTCTCAGATTACTCACTTCATCAGATTAGTCTTGGACTTTCTATATTTAAAGTAGAAGACCAGTGATATAAATTATTTATAAGAACATTAGAATTTCATTCTTACTCACTGATATCAAAACTGTCTATGAAGACCAAAAATAGATTTTTTTTCTGCACATATTTGTAAGACAGAAGATATTTTTTTGGTATGCAAGGTGATAGTATTGCTATTTAAATTGTGTGCCTGTTGAAATGCAGATAATAATGAATCAAAAGCTATTAACGTATCAGCATCTTCAGGATATTTCTTAAGAAGTGGTATCCCTCCTTTCTTAGGCCTAAAGGAATTCTCTCAGTGAGTGATCTTAAGAAGCTTTTAACTGAGAAAAAGCCATTAGAGCAGACTGCAGTTAAGTATACATTTGACAGCTAAGAGTTCTTGCACATGACTGTTAGGAGCATCTACAACACAGGTCTCTCTAGATTTATCCTCAAAACTGCTGAAACAATAGGAAGTCTGTCATTATTGCGTAGCAATTTTGGATCTGCTCCAAATTAGAAAATTCCTTTCAACATGTGCATACTGCAACTGTATTAAGTTGATTATGTGCTATGGAATTTAGGTGCTTGCTTAAAATTTTTTTCTCAAAGCTACTGCTGTCACATTAAAAATATTAGAAAGAGAGGAAGGGGACTAGGACTTCCAAGGTAAAATGAATAGAACAGTGGTAAGACAGTGCAGGAAACTACTATGCCAGGGAGCTGCCGATGGGGAGTTCTCCAGAATCAGCTTTAATTAATGTTCCAGTCCACAACCCTTGTACAAAAGCTGAGATCTGATAGAGATAGCTAATAGCACAAGGCTACACCATAAATGAAATGAATGACATCGAAGACTAGAGTAATAGAAATGGCCTCAAGTATAATAGTGTAAAAAGGCAAGGCCAGGAACGTGGGGTTACTTAATGAAACCTCTAATTATAAATTAGGTGTTTAACAGTAGCAGATCACTGAGAAAGAAAGGGACCTCAGGGTCATCCCAGAAATACTATCAGGCACAAATATTTTTCAGCCATGGGAAAGACAAGTATGTAATTAAAATTTATCAGAGATGTTTTCAACAGAGCAAGGGTATAACTGTACCTACTGACCAGCCACAGGCAAGACCTCATCTTAAATACAATACCTTTGCTTAAGAAATGCAATTTCAAATGGGAATAAGTGCAGAAAAGGGCTGCAAAACTGATCACAGGGAGACAGAACCTATGATACCAGGTGAGTGTGAAAGGGGTTGTTTCATTTAACTTAAACTGGAGGCTGAGAAGGGAGAGAATTGTTGTGAGTAGGTAGAAGAGTATATGTAAACTGTAAGGAAAGAAAAAAAAAAGAAAACAAAAACATCTGAAATAAAATTTTCTCTGGGCAGTAGCACAAATGTCTAGAGTATATTTTCTTGGGAAATTAGATACTGGGTCATTAAAGCAGTGGTGTTGTGGAAAAGCTCCCCAGAAGTAATCAAAGAGAAAAACCTAACTAGTCTCACAATGCTAGAGCTGGCATCTGCAAGGGATGGCACTTTTCTTCTCTTGTGACCAGCAGGAAGATGGGTGTGCTTCGGGGAAGCTGAGGCTCAGCCATTTTCATCTCCGTGTGGGAACAAGTAGGTGGGGAGTTCACCTGCAGATGATAAAGTCAGTATAATATATATCTCTTGGAATAGTTACTCGTATGTTTTAATAGGGATTGAGAATAAATTTATATGAACATCAAGGACGCTAAGGTAGAGATTTCTGATTTGCTTCCCTTATAGTATCAAACATATATTATTTTCACAATATTTTGCAAGCTGGTGATACTGCACTGCTCCAGTGTGTTCAGAAGTCCTCCAAAGTTAAACATCTGCTACCATAGTGGTATCATACTGATCTCCCACATCCCAGACATTCAAGAGAGCAGATGGAGACTAAATCAGAGCAGATGAGATCACTTTACCTATCATGGCAGTTTTTACTTAACAAGATTCATAACTGCACTGAAAAATTACTGATTTTTAGAATCAATGTTTTCAAAATGCCCTAAACTGTTCAATACTGAACTTAGTTTAAAGGTGAGCAGCTACTTCTATAAATAAAAACTCTGAAGTGATACTTAATTCCATTACTTCAGTGGTTATTTCATCCTTTTGACTATGACACAACCAAAAACATAAATTTGCAGAAATAAATATTTGCCCATATTTTTTTAAAAAAGGAATAACTGAATGTTTCTAAATAAGAATAGAGGGAAAAAAAAAGTGAAAGATCACTCTAGTTTTTAATTAAAATTGAGCCTGTCAGTATTAACTTGGTTTCTTCCAGCAAGATGTGTAACAAAAGAGAATACACAATTCTGAAAGATGGTCACAATCCTATTAGCCAAATATAGCAAGCTGATCTTGGCATCTGGAAATTTACATAGTCTCAACAAGGGAAATTAGTCTATTAAGGCTTCAGTGACTATCATTATAATAAAATAAGTCTTTAGTGAGGTTCCTTTTTACACCTTTTCAGCTAGTAAATTTATTTCTCAATGACAGTTTATTCCCTGAGACTTAAAAGTCAATGTCAAAAAATGCCATCTGAAATTTCTGAGAGTCCACTATAACTGCCTTTTAAGTTTTCTTGACTAGCACAGAAAATATGGAACAGCTATTAAACTGCTGTTCCCCTAATAAACATTAATTATAAGACAGCAGATGATTAATCACTGATAATGAGCTATAGATGACTTTTAATGGTCAGCTAATAGTGTCATGGGCCTTTAATACTGAAAATAATTAAAATTAATAACAGAATGTATGGTGAATATGCATGATAAAAATGTGGTTACAGCACAAAAAGCAGGCACCCACATATAGGAAGAGTATCTTTCCCTGTGTCCATGACATTTTAGCTCAGTGCTTGGGGCACCTGCAAGGGGGAAAGACCTGAATTATTGCCCCAGTTTTAAGAACCATTTGAAACAGGGGTTGGATTTGGGTTACTACTTACGACTATTGTTTTTTTCCTCTGAAGGTGAAAGTCCTAACCATACTGCAGTATGCTGGTTATGAAGAACAACAACTCCCTTGCTGTTCTTTCTGGCACAAAAAAATCTTTAATTATAGCATGGAGAGTGAATCCTTAATGGGAAAGAAACCTTTTCCACCACCTTTCCATTTCTGGAACAACGTAGAGATGTTTACTGAGGCACTCTATTGAAAACAGATGTGATTTGAAATATCTCCCTGACTGCACAGAAAATGTAATCCTGGCCTTTTCTTCCTACATGGCACCAAGTGTGATATTCCTCTGTAAAGGTTTGTCTTTGGGTGAGAAAAGGGCAGCAGCTTTTTAACAGAAACAGAGTTATGGCCCTGAAAGGGGTTTCAAAGCCATTAATATTGAGAAATATTTTACACCTTAATATTGTTCAGAATGAAAGGGCTTGTCTGCACCTCCTACCTTATTGGGTCTGTTCAACACCCTAACATTCATCTGGCTGACTGTGGTGAACCAAACTCTGCCCATGTGCACTGTGGTAGCCTCAAGATTTTCCAATTCTAGTAAATTCTCTCTGGCCTGATAGGCACAAAGCTCAGCCTGATTTTTACCTACAGGGCTAGATTTTCTCCTGAAACAGGTCTAAGCTTTGCCGTCAAACAGGTCTCATCCATACTGACTGGTTCCTTCAATACGTCATCTCCCAAACCATGTTTGAAATTGTTGGGAAAGTGCTAGTTTTCCCAGGTCAAAACCATGTCAGGGACTGTGCTAATAATTAAATAGCACAGGCAATTGTAGGATGGTGCTTGAGCCCATGTCCTGCTGAGTGTTACAGGTTATGGGACTAAGACCTATCCATTATGTCTTACCATGCTGGGTTAAAACTGGTTTTTCAAGGAGACTCTTCACCATTAGGAGTCAAATTAATAATTAAGAATTCTAATGTTAAGGCCATATGGAAAAGCAATTTGCCAAAGGTAACAAAATTCATGACAATATAGGGAATAAAGTTTTGCGAATTTTGTTTTTAACACAGTATGTAAAAGCCACCAATCCAAAGTACGGGATTTTATATGTCAAAAACTAAAGAACCAGTTCAACAAGGTGGGAAGACATGCAAGTTCAATCTCTAAGTGTTCTTGATTTTGCAGTAATTTTCCTAGTTTACAATGTACCCTTCTATTTTTTCAGCCCCTGTCGACATGCCATGTTGTCATGCCATGTATTAAATCCTGATCAGTCAGACATTTACACAGGTGAGCAGCTTTACAAATGCCAGCAGCCACAATTAAGTGAATTTGACCATCCATGTGAGTAGCTGCTTGGATTTGCAAGTTTTTCTGAGAGTTCATGTGAGATTGCAAGGTCTTTGCAAGTGATACAGTAACAGTGAAACGTCAGGTTTTATTTTGATTTTACACTAGGGCTGTTCTATCCACAACAGTGGAGCTACTTCCACTTTGCATTTATGTAAACAAACTGGTGTTTTTTCTGGGTACCATACAAACAGATGATGTAATAGATTTTTAATAAAAACTTCAGTCATCTAGTCTAATTAAGAAATCACATAGAAAACCACAGAATTAATATTATTGATTTTTACTACATCTTCATTTCCTTTTTGATTTAAAGAAAGATTCTTAGTAATCGTAAATGAGCAACTTGAAACGGTCATAGAAAAGGCAGGTGAGGAAGGGAAGGCGAAAAGAAAGTCTGAGAGCAGAGATGCAAGTAAGGAGGAATGAAAAAAATTGAAGAAAATAAAGAAATTGGAGGAGACTGGGATAAGAAAGGGAAAAACATAAAAATAGGAAAGGAGAACTAGAAACATGAGATTTATAGTAATCATCTTTTAAGTTGTCAGATTGGGGTTTTGTGCTTTTTATTTTTTTAATCAATGGATTGTTCATTTATCAATAAAGTTAAACAAAAAATGAAAGGCAAAAAAAGAGTTTTATTATCACTGTTTAACTGGCAGTGTTGACAGTTGTAGCTGATGTCCTCAGTGTCAAATAATTAAATAATAATGTTGCATTTAAATAGGCCTTGACAATAAGCTTAGGGTAATACTTTATCAATAACAAAAGGACAAATTCTTTTTTAATCACAATTGAACATAAACGATAGAAACTCAATCATGTTGTTGCCTTGGCAAAAGCACTATTTTCAAGGCTGAAGATTTGGCAATATGACATTTATTATTATCATTATTGTTATTATTATTACTATTATGTATTACTATTATTACTACTGTATATATTACTACATAATAATAGTAATAATCTTTGTGATTAAAGATGATCCCTTACAAGGACATCTGGGTCATTTGAAACTTTCAGAAAATTGTAGTGTTTTGGATGAGATCTCACATGAGCTTCCTGCCAGAATTCAGATGAGACAGAAAACCAACCTTCTGATGCTTGTAGTCATTAAAGAGCAGAAGATACTTTTTGGAAGAGTTGTACTGTAGAGCACCCACTGTGCTGGCCAGATTTCAACATGGAAAATTACATTCTGCCTACTGACAATCACCTCTTCTGTTTCAAAAGGCAAGTCCTGTTTTTTACCCACTGTCCCAGATATTAGACACGTGGCTAACCTGGACCGTGATGAAAAATCCATCACATGCTTATCTACCTTGCTGAATTGTCACCCTGATCCATTTATTAACTGTATTAAAAAAGCGTTCCCTTTGAAATCAGTGGGATGGCAATTTAACTTCTGTATAAAATATAAGAAAGTATTACATGTAACATTCAGATCAGAATTTTAGAAGCTAATAATTCAGGGAAGTGACATGCTAGGTTTCTTGTATTAACAATACCTCTGTCTCAGTATACTTTTCCTGTGTCCTGTGACACACATTTAAACACATAGGTAAGTTGTTCTTCCTTAAAACAGCTGAGTACTTGCACAGTTCTAGGAACCTGTAAAACCCCATCAACTTTGAGCTGCAGATACACAGATTGCATTTTTTATTTATAAACAGGAAGGATGTGAATTTTAAAAGCTCACATTACTTAACTGGTCTTCTGCCAACACTGAAGCTGGAGCAGATTTAAAATAATGTTGAACCATTCCACAAATACCTCAATTGCAAAGGCGAGTTATTAGAACTTCCTTAACTCTTTTTAAAGATGGTCATGTTGAAATAGAACCTGTCTTTTCAAGTAACAAGGTGAATGTCAGTGGAAAGGATAATGCAGACGTGCAAGCCCATCTAGTAATGTACAGCTCCAGTAATCCAAGAGTTCAAGAGGCAGCAGCAACAATGGTTCGTCCAGGCACTGTGGGATCCTGCAGGAGGAACAGTAAAGTACAGCAAGATTGTTGTCACTATTTTAGTAATAGGGTTCCAATTAGGACAGGATTGGTTTTTTTCCTTATTTTGTCTTGTAATTATATATAACATCCTTGATAAGATTAAGTGCTGTGATAAATTCTTCATTTTTGCTTAGCTGAAAATAACAACTGTACGTGTTTTCAGATAAGCAGATAATTTAAAATCTCATCATCATACTCATGTGCCAGGACTTCTTCAAAGATTGAAATAAGTCAGATTCATTTCATGTTCAGGCATATAATTTTTTGCAATGGAAAGAGACATAATGCTTCCATAGCAACACATTAAATACATCAGGTCCAAGCCTTGAGAATTTCTGACGTAAGTTTAATAAGAATGTACAACACTTCTTAAGAAAAAATGTTTTTGTTTATGCTTCATATCTATATGTGAGTACATCTGGTATTTCTTATTGATGATTAAGTGAAATTTACTCTATACACCTGTGAAGCTAAAGACAACACCCCACCCCCGCCTTATGTATTGTACAAAATCTATTAGTAGGTGGACATTTAATAGCTGTACAAGTGTATCTTAATGAACCTTAGGATGGTATAGCTCTTTCCTTGTAATTGCTGACAACTGTGTTCCTTTAGGTTCAAGATCATGCATGCTTATCAGAGATGCCATTGACTTGTACTTGTTCTGTTTATTGATTGCTTAATTAGTTTCCAAGATAGCTAATCAGGGACAGATGCAAGTGTTTAAGCATCTCTTGCTGTGTCTTACTCTGCGCACAAAGTTGTGAAGCAGCTGTGTGATTTGAAGAAATAAATTAACTCCACTGTACTGAAATAGTTTGAATCATGGTGTAGGATACAATGTTAGTGAAGCAATGCCATCTATAATGTGAAATTAATTTGGGGGAAGCTGGTATGCTAGGTCATCCTCCAAAAAGTAAATGGAAAGAAGGCTTTCTTGGCTTTCTCAATGGCAGTGCAAAAACGACCTTTTTTCCTCTTCCTTCTACACTATTGTTTGCTAAATGTAGCCTCTAACAGTCAGAATAAAATGATTTTTGCTCACAATAACAACCACTAGGGATTTCTCTATCACAGAAATAAAACCAAGTAAATGTCAACATTCTTAGCAGGGAACGTTATACATCACTGGTGAAGCTGGGTAAATAATGGACCGTGGAGGGTGGTATCTCTCTCAGAAATTTAAAAATTAGTTTAAGCTAACAAAATGTTTTGTTCTGATGAAAACAAAATTCTTTGTTTGAAAACAGCTCTTTTAAAGTAGTATCAAGTGTTTATCTTGAATAAAATTACAGAAAGTATTGAGAAGGAAAACAAACTAGATGTTTTTGGATTAAAAGCTTGATATTACATTTATAGATTTACTGAAAAACTGGATTCCTTAGTGAATAGGTCAGCATAACTGATGCAAATTCACATTATTTGGGCTTATTGAATCTGCTTTATAAAATAAAGCCCTTGGTGTAGAAGGCAGCACATAGCTCTACCCATAATAATACTAATACCATGTATAAGAACAGTCTGGCTGTCTAAACATCGACCTAAGGGTAGGCATTCCCTATTTATAATTAGGTATTGGTAACTACTTCCCATGCTGTTAAAAATCTTTAAAAAGCCCTCATTTCCAGTGTTGTCCTCTAAATAGAAATGAAACATAGACCCAGAAGGCAATTTTTCTCAGGTTTTAATGAAGTATTTGATGTTAATAAAGGAAACAACAACATTCCATTACATGGAATTCATGCCTTCCAGTGACCTCTGATAGTTTTACCAGGGGTTCAATGTACTTTTTGCAATTACTTTATAAAAGATGATCAGGAAAGCACTGCAGAAAGCTGTCAAAGTTTGACGCATGTTTTCTAGCCCTTTTCCCAATATAGGCTGAAAATCCCAGTACTTAGAAGTATGTCTTTATTATCTGAGAAACTGCTCTGCCATGCTACTCAAAGCTGCTTAATATGAGACCAGAGCACTGGTGTTCAAGACTTCTATTGTATCTCTAGGCAGGAGGGATGTGACGATTCGCTTAGCTATCAATCTTATATTTAAACTCAAAGGACACTGAACCAAGACAGCACTTTAATAGAAGTCGGTAGAGAAGAAAAGAAAGCAAAAAAAAGGAGAAAAAAACCCAACAAACTAAAAATCTTTACTAAAAATAATTTATCACAAGTGAGACTTTGAAATACAGAGCATCTTGGCTATGATTAACTTACACAGGTATATGAACATTTAATTTTTTTGTAATGCAATATGTATGCAAGATCATCTATGCACTATTTAGAAATAGTGCATTACTACTAAAATATTGGATTCCTGTATCAGTAAGCATTTAAAAAAAGAACAAACTTGGAAGACAGCATGCCTGAACCTAGTACTTGGAAAAAGGATCTGCATGCTAATTATCACTCAGCAGTATTTTGCCTGAAATTCTGAAATCAATCATAAGATAATATCAAGATAATTCATGATTTTGAAACTTCTGAAGTTGTATAGTGATGTTTTTTGCCTTGAGCCCTATTTTTTTCTGAAGTGTTTCTGCCACTGAAACCACTAGTAAATTGTATTTCATTCTCAGTTTTTGTTTGCATGATGAAAATTAACCGTTTTGCTACCTATTCCTATTAAAAGACATGGGTAACTCCTATATACGGACAATTTGTAAAATATAGGGATTATTTTATTATTTGAAAGCAGATTAGAGATAAAAACTTTTTAAGACTGAATTCAGCAACTCTTAGAATAAAAATGCTTGGCCATTTCCATTTACCTACAGCAACACAAGTGAGGTTAAGATGCTTCCAGTTTATACCTCTACTGGTCTTATTTTGTCGTCCATTTCTACTTTAATATAAGCAGGAATAATAATTCCATAGATATTGTGAACTTACACTCAAATAAACAAAACCCAGTGTGGGACATGGAGCAAAACAGGCTCAGGAAATATTACCACTACAATGTTCTTTTAGCTGTTTCTTTTTTATATCAAAAGAATCATGATTCTGATTAGGTGAGCTAGAGAAAGAACATCTTACAATTGTAGCTTTGGAGAAACTGATAATTAAGGATCTCCAGAAGAAACTCAAAATATGTGTTGATTTTTTCAAAAAGTGTACAGTAATCTGCTAAGAAATTTTGTTGGTAGAACACACAAAAATGTGATGGCATTGCAGTCTGACAAAGAAAAACTGTGGAAACTTAAGAATAATTTGTAATAGGATCAGAAAATTGGAGGACTGCAAGATTTACTTGATAGTATTTGTGTGATTTGCGTAGCCAGGTCATGGAGTCTCCAGAAGCCATTGGGTCTAAAGGATGATTTTAGTAAATCTAGTTGTAGTCAACACCAGGGCCCAACTCTTAATAAAACAAACCTGGAGACAATGGGAGTTTAGAAAAATTCAGAGTAACAACTGGGATGTGGATGAACATTTGATCATATTATTGCTTTGGCTCAGTAGCTATTTTCTAAAAAGGCATCTAGCCAACATATTGATTTTCAAAAATAACCTGCTATATACTTCATTTCTTGATGCAATGAGACCACACACTAAGCAATTTTCGGAAAAGTTGAAAAATAAGATATTTGTCTAAATGCTAGTCTAAAAGGCTCAGTGTTATCTACAGGAATATGTCATTAGTTCCCTTAAGTTCACTGAAGCTCTTCAAAACTACCAGCTTAAAATGGACAAATAAATGGGTTACTTAATAGCTCCAACATTTAATTACAGCCAGCCTCAAATCATCTTAAACTGATAATCAAACTTTTTTTCTAACCTTAGAACAACTACAATCCTAGAGCATGGGTAGACATTTGAGAAGCCAATGACTTTCTGCTCTCCCTAGTGCCACTTGGGAAGCATGTGGAGGCGACAAAAGCATGAGTACTTCAGCAAATGGTTGGAACAGCCAAGAACAAATAGTTCCTGGAGTCTCTAGTGGCACAGGCAGTAGCAGGGTAACATCGCCTCCCTCCATTTGTGAAGAGCATTTCAAAGATGATGTTCGGTATCCTTGGAAATGTCAGGATTATTTAATTTCCAACACTGCAAGCCCACGCTTTACCACAAGTCTTCTAATGTTGCACAGTTTAATTTCAAATCTACCCCAGGATTCCTTTCCCTGATAGTGGATGTATGCATAGATTAGATAGCTCTGCAAGCGTGAATTCATGAATGTCTGATTTTAAATGGAAAAGTGGATTTATTGGTGAACGATTTTTCTCAGTATGGTAGTTACCATTAACTCCATAGTGTCTGGAAAATCATGCAATCTTTTATTTAAGGTTAAAATAACCCACTAAAAGCAGATGACTTCAAAATTTATTAGAGTTGATAAATTTAAATTCTTCAGTCTATGCCTGAACAACAGAATCATACAGTTGTAACTCCTCAAACAACTGAATTTTAAGTATTTAGATACATTTCTTTACTCAATGGGGCTTTTAGAAAGCCACAAGATCAACACCTATTTGCAATTTGGCCTGGTTTGCCCAGATGTAATACTGAGGAAGAGCAGAATGAGAAAGAAAAACATCAGACAGTTACAACAGCAACATCGTAATGTGGTTTCTTTAAAATCCCAAACATTCTTTTACTTTTCTGCAGTGGTGCAGATAACTAGAGATCTACTTTGGTTCTGATAAAGCAGAAATTGTTCTCATGCCAAATCCACTTTTTCTGACAGAATATAAAATCCTGCTTATTTACTTGGGTATTTATTTTTTTCTTTTAGGCACATGCATCACAGGTGTGTTTACCTAGTTAAGAAAGAAATCTCGTGAAAAAATACTTTATTAAGAACTTTACCCTGTTTTCTTTGTAGTTACCACAGTGGATACATCTGGAAGACTTTGTTTTCAAATCTGAATTCTATGAAAGTATTAACTGTCCAGCTTGCCGTCTCTGGAACTGTAAATGTTTCTAGAGTAATGAATTTACCTGTTTAAGTTTTAGTAATGACGTAGTCTGTATGTTCAGAAAGAGAAAAATAACAACCTGCTCATGTAGTCAAACAGCTCTTAAAGATCTATACTTAATGTAATTTCATACACTGCTTGCCAGGTGAGAGAACACTGAAATGTAAAAATCATTCCCTTCTCTAATCTGCTCAACAAGAAATACAAGGATGGCTGAATCAGCACTTGATGTACAGGCTGTTCCAGTCCAACTTCAGGACTTCTCAGCAGCTGCTGCTCGGAGGATTCGACATTTGGTTAATGCTGCTTAAACAGCATTAACTTTGGCCCAGTTACCATGCACTGAGCTGCACTAAATATGATGCTGCAGAGAAAACCTGATTTTTGGCTGTTAAAGCCCTGTTCTCTGTTATGCTGAGAAAGCTCGGCTGAATACCCATGGAGATGCTTCTAAGGCCTATTAAGAGGGAACAGCATGGAGCTTGCAGTTGCATCAGAGATACTGTATCAGATCAGTGCTACATAACAAATTACCACAGTCTTAAATGGTGAAGAAAGAGCAGCGTGAATATGGGAGGCTGATATAATTAATGTTTCCACTTTAATAGTTTTCATTTGGAGAGTTTTAGTTTCACAGTATGTAAGTAGCTTAAAGAAATATATCTGTTGGGTATTGTATTCTTAGAGTTGACTTACAGTCAAATATTTGCTGAATAAAGTCTCACCATTGATAATGATACTTAAAACTATAAACACACCAAAATAATTCATACCTTTGTTCTTTTTTAATTGCCAGAGAACTATTTTCTGTATATTATACTCACTGATGGATTTTTGAAAAGCTTGTTGGAAAAGCTGTGGAGTCCAGCTAACATCCAAGCTTCTTGACAATATGTTTTAATTATTTTTTTTTAAGAAATAATATAGGAATAAGAATTTAAAGTTCAAAAAAGTTCCTTTCTTAGTCTCTGCTGATGGAAACAAACACCCATTATACTCCAGGCAGTTCTGCCTGGGCTCCTTTCAAAGAATTCTTCTATTCATGCCACCTGCATATGAGGCTGCATGCTCCATTCATGCCAGACTCTTCTCAGTGGTGCCCATGGACAGGACAAGAGAAATGGGCACAAATTAAGAAACGTGAAATTCCATCTGAACTCAAGAAAAAAACTTTTCTATTGTGAAGGTGGTCAAACACTGGCATAGGTTGCCTAGAGAGGTTGTGCAGTCTCTATCCTTGGAGATATTCAAAAGTCATCTGGACTTTAACCTGCACAAGTGATCTAGCTGATCCTGCCTGAGCAGGAGGAGGTGGACTAGATGGTTTCAGGAGGTCCCTTCCAACCTCAACAATTCTGTGGTATTAGAGTATCATGAAAAACTCTAACTCCATGCTATGCTGAAACAGCTGTGAGCTGTGTAGCTTCTAGTTTCTGAAAAAGTTCAATGAGTACTTTCTCGGGACTGCTGCACCACACCAGCTGTGCAGCAGCTATTTAATCATATTTCCATTCTAGTCACATCTGAAAACTTGCTTGCTTGTGAAGCCACGTTTCTCTGTGGACTTTATAAGCACCTGAGATACATAGCAGTATTTGTGTTGAAACTTCATTGGTATGAGTGCAAGGTGATGGCAAACAATATTAATCTGAGGTTTGTAGTTTTTAAAAGGCACCCACAGTGCATGTCTGTGTCAGGTTGGAGCAAGAGGCCAATTGATCCATGAGGTAGGATGAGCGAGGAGTTGAGAGCAGGTATGGCATGGGTAGGGCAGTGCCCTCCCTGATGATGCATCAGGGCAGGGTGGTTAGAGACACAGAGTCCCAGACACGGTGTGGTAATGAGTCAAGTCCAAGGTGAGCCCAAGAATCCCTTCAGGAAAGGCTGGAGGCATGGCTGGAGACAAGGCTACCTACAGGGTAGGTGCAAGGTCTACCCAGGAAACCCATGAACCAGGACAGCAGGAGACGGGTTTGGGCTGAGGGACACCTACGACTTAACTCAAGGCAGGTCTGGGTGCCCAGGCACAAGCTTGAACAAAACCCCTGTGCCCACAGGCATAGAGGGTGGGTGTTAGCAGTATATGCTACTTTTATGTACTATTCGTATGTAGCGACGATCTGAAACAATTTTTATTAAACCAGTTATTTTGGTAATCATCTTTGCTGCTTGTGGTCAGAAGTATTTATCTTTCCTCCTTTAAAGATATACACTATCTAGCAATTTCCGTTTTTCCTCTAGCTAGTTGGCAGTTCTATTACATGCATGTAATTTTAAAGAAAATTCCATATATTTCAGAATATTTTTGTTAGGATTTTTCTATTATTATTATTACTAATTATTATTATTATTAAGCACAGACGAGGGGAGATATGAATAAAGTGCTAAATGTTTCCTTGTCTATTTAAAGCATCTTTTTTGAGCTTCTCAGAATCCCAGCCAACAGAAAAGCCCTGGCAATAAGAGGTAGGACATGCATGAAACCAAACAAAAGTCATTTAATTAAGCACACCATCATTTTCTCTGCAGCCAGCAAGAACTTACTAGAAGTGTTAGTCAAAATCCTGTTCAGTAAAAGGAAGTCCTTCCACTGACTAGTAGACATAGGTCATGTCCTGGTACAGCACAAACTAAACAAATAGAGAAAATCTGTTGGCAAAGAGACATTTTGATACACAGGGTCCAATTAATCCTTAGATGAGAACTAAAAAATTAACTTGTGGGTTGTGGCCTCTTCAGTCTGATTTATTATTAGATATAAATAACCTTAATTTTTCCCTCTGAACCAGCTTTTCAAGGGCTCTTCCAGTAGTTGTCATGCAGTTTTAATACACAATGAACATTCATTACAGCAACATTAATCTGGCAGACATTACACTTCAAATAATTGCTGCCTGCCTTAATTCCTGGTTTGTCCTTTTGTAAGCATTAATTACATATGTCAACAACAATCAGTTTAGAGTAAGATAATTGCAGGTATTGAAAAAGGTTACTCTTAGCAAATATGTACTTGAAAGATAATGTCTTCATAGTATTAGGATTCTATTTACTTCAAGATCTTCATGCATTTGTTGGAGGCCCTTTAGCTTAGCTATATAAACAAAATGGACAGTCCATTATAATTTTTTGTGTATGTGTTTATCACGCTAGCTAATAGATTTGGAATTATTTTTTTTTCATAGCAAACAAGACATGCAGATGTTTGGTGGTGATTTAGAACAAACTTACAGATATTTATGGATATTTATTTCACTCCAATGGCATGTTGCTATTGTTTGACCAATATGCATTTGTGGGCCAGTATAGCTTCTAGGTTATTTTACGCTGCACTGCTGCATACCTACTTTTCTCCAAATATTTCATCATCTGCTCTAGCTCCCTAGAGCTGATCTTTTGTTCTTGTTCACCTTAGCCACTTACACCACATACTAGGTCTCTGGAAGGTAGAGCATCAGTAGTTATAGACCTAACATGCTGTCCTTGAAATAGGGGAAACAGGTAACTATTACCTGTCAATTAGAAAAAAATAAAAATCTGCAGGACAAACTTTGCTTCAGACTACCAGAACCATCTCGGACCATAGTTATAATTTTCTAACAGTAAATGATGACTTTTCCAAACATATGTGATTACACTTATGAGAATGCATAAAATACTTTTTTCTTGCATACACTGAATTCAGGCTAAAACTCCAGGAACAACCATAGGGAAAACTTGCTTTTGAACAGTAGCATTTTCAAAGTCACAAATGGTGAGATTATGAGATGCCTCTTTCAGCAGCTGCATGAACACATTATATATCAGCGGTACAAGTTTTATTTTTTCCTATGTAGAGTTTCCAGAGATTCTTTTTTCCTAATCTGTTTTTCTTAAATATTAACGACATAGAAAGGAACACAAATTACTTGTTTATCTGTGTCTGTCCCCACCCTACCAGTAGTGTATTTGGGGCAGCTGGAAAAGGCTGTTTGAATAATTTCTTGTATCATAACTTATATTGAAATGTCTCAAGATGACAACAAAATGAAGAACAAGAGTATTGAATAAACTAAAATAGATAGCAACCTTCTTGTATAAGCTATTTAAAGCATGTAAATATATAGAAGATGGTTATTAAGACCTTCTCAGATTTAAAGTTATGAAGGGATTTTTTTAAAAAGAGAATGACTTTTTATCTACTCATGTAATCTACCAATGCAGTGCATTAATAAAACATCTAGCACTTTCAGAAATGGTTGATAATTAGTTGTTGGCACTTAACTACTAATGACAGCTGTAAAGGATATATTCTTAACTTATATTTTATTCAGGTACTAATGGTTAAAGTTAAAAGCATAATTAGCATACTAGGACTTGATGATTCATGCGGTTATTGATTTTGTTGCAGCCAACTTTATGCTTCCATGCCAAAATTGTCATATTGATTATTTGTGGCTACTGGTATGCAACCCATACATCAGATTTCTGTCTAGACAGTAACAACTTTCATAAAATATTTAATAAGATACTCCATGACCCAAGAATTTTCTTGAAGCTTAGTTTTACTTGCTTATTTTCATTTCAAAGTCTGTCAGCAACTGAAAATGCAGTGTGATCTTCTGATTTGGAGACCTTGAATAATCTTTTTCTGGAGGCTATACTTTTCTGAATGCTATTTTAAATATGCAAAGTGTATTATGGAACTGGAGAATTTTAGTATATTGTGTTTATTAATCATAAAGAGCATGCAGCATACTGGAGGCTGTTAAATACATTTCACTTCAGCAGAAATTTAGCTGGAACAAAAACACTTAAGCCACGTATCCTGAATATAAAGAATACATTTTTTTCTAGTATAATATATTTAACCCATCAGTTAGCTCTCAGGAATTAAGAGCTAGATGGTCTTTCATGTGGGAAACAGCCATGCAGAGGACACCAAAACCTGTCAAATTCTAAACAGGCTTTGCTTTCAGAAACAAATTGCCTATCCACATAGTTGAATATAGCTGAGACCCACCACAGTCATCTTTCTGGAAATTGGAGCTCGGAAGAGTAATCACACACTCCCCTCCAGGCTTCTGTACATCTTGAGATCTGAGGCAGCTGACTTGGCATCTAAAATAGGGGAATGTCAAGGCCACGGGCATTTTTTCCACCAATCTTCATTCTTTGAAATCATAGCTACAACTGTCTTTGTGCTGATACTTGGAATAATTGCAACATGAAAATGTTATTACGTAGGGGTCTAGTTTTCATAGGCTGTTGGACCCATATCTGTACTGAGTTCATATCCTTGAATTTCAGAGGAAGAAAATCCAGATACAATGCAGGGAAGGAAACCCAAGACACTAACAGGAGCATATGATATGCTCACATCCCACCCAGAAAGAACAAGCCATCAGGACTTAATGTGGCTTATGAACCACATCTGCCCTGAGTGTTAGACATAGATATTGGTCAAAGGACTGGTAAGCGGAGCAAGGTTTCATCATGGTTAGGAAATAAATTATGACATGTCTGGAATATGGGAGATTTTCTTCAATTATATTAGCAAAAAAAGAAAAAAAAAACCACAAGAAGGGCCATTATCAGGAGAACAGAAAGGAGTGTTTAAGAGTTTCTTTATTAATTTAAGGTAAACTGTGTCCATGTAAGGCTTGTTACAAGAACGAAAGTAGTAACAAAGTAATGCTACATGTAGATTTAAAGTAAAGGAGGACCATCTTCCAATCTCATATCATCTAGGTATATATGAGATATTGCTAACACAATGTTTGTAAGCTGAATCGATACCTACCAGTGTGCTCAGCATTTATGAGCATCCATGTGAGTGTGACTTGCCTTGGATATGCTTTTTGGGAAGGTTTCTTTGAATTAGTATCCTTATGTGCATGCAAACACATGCATTAGAGGGAGCAAGCATGTTCGCTATCCATTGTTCTTCATTTGTCATTCTCCTTTTTAAAAAGCTTTAACTATCCAAGGAAGGAACAGAGTGTTTTGTGCATAAAGAGACCAATCACACAAGTTAATGGCTAACAAAAAGCTAAATTGAGCAACATTCAAAGTCCTCAGAAACAGAAACATTTTCTGTTATACACTTGAATACTTGCTAAGATCATACAACATATACAATAACTGATCAAGTTTTGTAATGCTTTATTGACAAAAAGAAGGGTACCATCAATTTAGACTGCAATCTTTCTACGTCAAAATGCTTTCCTCACATTGCAAACATATAACCACTGTTAATATTAAATAAATAATAATGGTAATCAGAGTACAAGGAGGGACAAAGTCAATTTCAAAGATTTAAAGAAACAACTTTTCACAACATTGCCTCTAGCTACAGAAAGAAAAGTCCTCATGGTGAAACATGAATGCTGAACCACAGTAGAGTGTCTGAAGTCACAGGTCATATCACTGGGATACTTGTAGATAAACCACCAGATTTACACTGCAATCGGACCTAAAAGAAAGAGAAAATGCTAAACATTTGAATTCTAGCTAAGTGGAGACTTTTTAAAAGGAAGCTATTTCATTATTTATTTAATGCAGAACTCTATCAAATTAGCTTGCAACCTAATTCATCTGGAGGCTGACTAAGCTGATAATTGGTTTAGTTGTTAGTTACAGCTTTCATTCTAGTGTTTAAAAAATAGCCTAAGCAAAGGACTGAGTGTCCCAGTCCCACCAGAACTGGTTTAAAATAACATGATGGTGGGGAGTTCCCATTTATGCAGGTTTTCTTTTATGAAATCAAAATAAACTATAACCTTTCTGCTAGGATTCAGCAACAATAAGTGCTATGCTGAGAATAGCTAGAGGATCCCCTATAAATTTAATCAATAAATGTGCTTCAAACTTGGAAACCAGGAAAAACTAAATATCTCTATTGGGCACTCATGAAAGCTAATGGTTTCTCCTCCTGTGAGCTCTCACTCTGGAAGAAAAACCTTATTAATGGAAAAGGAAAAGAAAATGGATTTGGAAAACAATAGCTAAGGATAGCTACAAATAAAGGAGGTTTATTAACAGCCTTGTAGTTTCTTGGGCAGCAGGTATTTCCTCAGTATTCCCATCTGTCAGACAGGGCAAAATAATAAAAGGTGTTTCATGGAACTGGCTGAAAAAAAATAAGGGGTTTTTTAGAATTTTTTCATCTAGACTCAGTTCAAACCAAACTGAACGCTGCCCCCCCCCTTTTTTTTTTTTAATTTCCCACACATTTTAATTTCTAAAACATGTTTCTTAAAAATGTTTTAGCATACATTTCCAAAACCAGATGAGTTTACTTCATCCTTTAGGGCCGCGATGACAGTGACATATCATCTATACCACTGTGGTATAGCTGTGTTTAGGTACGTAGCTGCACTGAATCCAAACACCAAATGGCAAATGGGTCAGATGAACTGCTCCAGAGCCACAAGATTACATACATCTCTTCATGCTGAAAAAATTCAGGACCTTCAACCTCTTATATGGCCCCAGACCATCCTCTGGGCTTGTTCTGGTTTGATTCTCCAGTTTGTGCTGGGGATCCCCAAGCTGAACATGGTACAACAGATGGAGCTTCACAAGCAGAGAATAAAGAGGAATAATCACCTCTATTTACCTCCCCCAAACAACAGTGTAAAGCAGGACCTTATATGAGGTGGTATAACTTTGTTGCTGCCTTCTGCAATTGAGCCCTTGGTGTGCAATTTCAGCCATTCCCAGACCCCAGATGTCTTCAAAATGCAACAACAACACTCTTTTTTAACTTAGTTTTTACCTTCAGAGTACTTCAGGCTTTCTCTTCCTCTGTGATCTACTGAAGACTAAGTCAACTTCTCTCTGCAACATCACTGAAGATCTAAAGCAGCACTCCTTATACTGCCCCACATACTCAAATGAGCATGCGTTTTATGTCTTCTGTTTACAAGAAATCAGTCTTTTTAAATTTTTTTTTCTTCCAGGAATGGTAGCAAATAATATATACTGAGATACTACTAATTATTTATTTTGCCCATGGTAGAAGTATCCAAAATGAACAAACTAACAAAATTTTGACCCTCCTTCTAGAAAAGACAAACACTTAAGGATAAAATAGTTCATACAGCTTTTAAAATGAAGAAACTTTCTGAAGATTATCCACCTATGTAGCTGTTATATCTGGATACATAATACTTTTTTTTTCCTATACAATACCTGTCTAGAATAAAAGTGAGGGGTTTTTGATAACTTTTCAGTACATTAGATGAAAAACAAGTATGACAGCAGAAAACATCTGATAAATTAAATCTGACATGTTTTTTATCTATATAAAATGGATGCTGAACAGCTGGTAATTGCGAATATTTTACCAGTCATTTTTGATGTAGAATATTGCTTCTGTACTCAACACTAATGAGATACGAGTTGTACTTCATCAAATTGACAGTTCTTAGGTTTTTTTGATGAACACATGATACCTTTCTCAGAACAGTGGATAATGGATACATTTACCTCTGAAGAGAAAAAAATGTCTTAGTTTCATTACCTGCTAGTGACCTACTTTGGCCATGCATTATGAAGCTGTGCAAATATATGGGAACATAGAGTAAACAGAAAAAGTATGCATAAAAATAAATAGAAATATGTATTCAAAATTGTACAAAATGTTCTCTAAAAGAACAGGAAATAAAATAGAAATCTTTAAAAAAAATGAGTAGACTTAGAACCTATTAAAGAATTTAGGAACATTTACCTTTACTGAATGGTTAGGTTTTCATCCTCTGTAAAACTTATTGCTGCTGTATTTATTTTATCTAGTCTGTATTGTTATTATTGAAAAAAACAAGCCGTGGTGATACATGAAAGTAGCTATTGGCTCATTAGAAGTTTCAGAGCAAAGTCTGAGGGATTACTCAAAATTTAATGTTATTCACCCACATAAGCAGGATTAGTGCCTTTGATTGCACTGTGAAAGGAATATAAAGACACTACGACTCTTCATACGCATGTCTAGAGAGATGATTATAAAGCCATCTACAGTTGTTTCAGTCAGATGCATATATGATTTTGACTAGATCTGCATAAGGTCAGTGGGTGAACTGTCTTCTCTTAGTATCACGGTCCTTAAGTTTTTAAATTTTTTTTAATTGTGAGTCTTGGGTGCATGCACACACACTAACATGTAAAATTAATCTGACCATCCTTACCTGTACCGGGGACTTAAGACTTTGAATTTCTGTTTCTGGTGGTGAGCCTGCAGAACAGTCTAGAAAATCCCAATAGAAGCAATTGGAGAAAAGATTAAGCATCTATAAATTGATTTATCAACACTGCTAGTGGAGACTGAAAAGGTGAAACTTGATGATAGTGTCATGCTTCTGACTACCAAATATAAAAACATAATAATATATAGGTATTCGCATTCTACCAAATGAATTCAGGATTATTGTATGGTGGATAATGGTCACAGTAGGAAACTTGTAAATAACCAGCTGTGAGGTTTGAGGTTCTGCAGTGCAAAACTCCAATGGAATTAACTGAAGGTATTTTGAAGAATTTACTTTGGTTTTCTAGACAAAGGACTTATTGTACTTTTCACCCCTCTGAACTCCTTAAAATGTTACATAGAAAAGGGTTTCTTACAACACAATTATTAGGAGAACCATAAATGAGAAAAAAAATTGTTAAAGGGATTCATCTGCAGAAAACAAAAAATCAGGAGTTACTATAAAAATGCAGGGGACTCAGCTATACAGGAAAAACTGGATATCCTTGAACACTGGAGTAAAAGAATTTGGATAAAATTCAATAGTGTAAAAACTAAACATTCTTTTCTATTTTCTTTATTTTATTTTCTTTACCTTTTTCCTTCTTTTTTTTTTCTATCATTAGTAGCACATCTGTTTTAAAAGATCTGTGTCCATTATGTGATCACAGATCATAAGCTGAACCCAAATATTTTCTGCCTCCTCCTCTGTTCAAGCTGCAGCTATACATGAGGGTAGCCTGACCCCAGGGCATGCCACAGTGCAGTCTGGAAGTTAACTTTAGAAGCATCCAATTTTACTACAAGTATCCAAAACTGAAAAAAGACAAAACGCTAAGTTAACATATATCAGGAAAATATTTCTGATGTAGATTAGAGATTGGTAGTGCTGTAATGTTGATGATCCCAGACACCCAAGTTAAAAGTGTAGGTATTCAAAACAGTGCAATTATAGAGAAAAACTATCTCAGGGATTTTAGCCTAAATAAAATCTGATCTTATTATCTGTATATGCATCAAGGAATTAAAATGATCATTAAAAGTAACACTGGTACATATAAAAATCAGTTCATTCCAGAGAGATACTGGAAGACATTTTCTAAAAGTTATTACAGTCAGGTTTTGGATTAGCTTCACCAGAGGAGTTATGAGGAGCCTGAACATGTTACGAAAGACTGCTGGCTGTTGGTGACAGCAAAGCGTACTGCATTCTATCATCCAGAAAATCCCTTCGGTTTTAGTGTTCTTCATTACAAGGATGTTTGCACAGAAAAAAAAGGAAAAGGAAAAAATTATTACAGAATATGGATAAAGAAAATATATTTGGCATTGATGGACTTATGCTATTGGCTGATACAAGTTCTTGGCATAGTCATTCCAACTGTCTCTTCTAAATTTTGTGTATCCTGTACTACAGGTCAGGAAGCACAGTCCTGTCATTCTGTAGTATCTATTCTTTTTTACTAATAACATTTGAAAAAGAAAAAATCAACCCTGTAACAAAAATATATCTGTATGAAAAATAATAATGAAAAAAAATTTCTTCTCACTCATACAGCCTTTTAAATTTTTATTTTCTGGAAAAATCCATAAATCCTACATAATAAAATAGGACTGGGAGGCCTTCCTTGTTACTTCAGGCAATGACCTTATTTACAGTAAAACCATCATAAGACTTTCCAAGATAATAGACAGGAGAAAATCCTGGAGCCTGAAAGAGTCATGGGGCAGAATTGAAAAGTGCTGAAAGAGGAATAGTACTTTAGTAGCCTCCAGGTCTGTGAATGAAACCACAACAACATAAGAACGTGATCTCTAGGTGAGTGTAAGCTCTCAGGATATAACTTCTGATTTAGGACCTAACTGCAATAAATGGAAAGCATATATGCTTTAAACTTGCTAACTACCAGTCTAGGTTGCCAAAAATCTGAAATCTTTATTCCTTACAAGACATTCTCTCTCATAAACAATTTTAAAATTTGCTTTAATTTTCTTAGTCTCAGTTTACTTTAGGTGAAATTTCTCTCCACCTTCCACACCTTCACAAAGGTGTTAGGACAAGAAAAGGCACTGGAGGCCTTTCCTCATCTTTGATGAGGATAACAATGAAAATGATTTGTTAATACCAAAACACTGAATTGAATTTCAATGACTGAGACCTTTCTTGCACAGAACAGAGGCACCATCTAAAAGTTTAATGCATTTTAAAATATGTTCTGATTAATGGGCGCAGTTCCACCCCATGAAGACCTGACTTAAATCTAACTATGGAGACAGATTTTAGTAAACCTCTACGGAGATGATGAGTGCAGGTTATTATTTTCCAAGTCTAACACGTCTTCAAGCATTATGCTCATCAAACCCAGGCTCATTTAAAAAAAAAAAATGTTAAAGCTTTAAAGATTTTATAGGTTTCTGCTATAAATATAGAAGAGACAATAAAAATTCCCAATGCAATTTCAATTACTGCATCAATAGCTCTATTTTAACAAGGTTTAAGGAGCATAAATATTTGATTCTGCTCCTCAAATGAATGCAGCTAACAAGTAGAAGCAATAATTATTCTATTTCTGAACACTGATTTGAAGGACCTCAGCAGGTAACAGAACCCAGTTGCAGATTGAAAGGTGAAATATATGAATTTGAAGGCATCCCAAGAATCTTGCTGCAGCATTGCCTCAGTTATAATAAAATTCCTAAACCTGTAATTTTTAAAACAAAATCACAAATAAATCTTCCAAAGTCATGAAATTTAAAAAAATTGATAAATATTGAATGTTTTGATCTGTCTCTTGATGTGGGTTTGTAGCATATATTTTGCTTACAGCTCAGCTACAAACTGTAATCATAAACTTCAGACATATAATCTATTCAAAGTAAAAAAAAAATATGCCAGTAATTTGCAGATCTTTGTGGTGCAGGTTTTACAAAAAAATGCCATATATTGTAAGGTACATCATAAGATTAAGTCATGTGGCAGCACTGCACTGTTTGGGAACATTTTCACTTTAGGAGGCTGACAGACTCCAGATGAGGCACAGTTTGTGGTACCTCTTGGCTTCATCACATTAACTTTGGAACTATGCTGTAGAAAAACACTTCCCTGTTGTACAAGCAATAAATAACTAACGGTTTGAGTACTACTCGAATTTAGAGTTTTATGAAGTAAAAATCAAAACTAGGAAAGTGGAAATACTTTCAAAGAGTATATTGTGAATTGTAGTGATGTGAACAACATCTAGACTATCGATTAAACTGACCAAAAGGTCTCTTTTAAGAATTTTAAGATACTTACAAGATCAAAAGAATCTTAAATAAATGTTAGATATGTAGAAATTATTTATTTTGATTACTTACACTCAAAACCTTACATAATTTATTTATTTATCAGTACATGTTTCTTTTTCAGTATTTTCGTCTTTTTAAAGATAAGTTCATTAGGAAGATAGAAAATGACTTCAGTTTCAAATAATGTAGTTTGCAACTGTATTCAATACAGTTTCTTCTTCCACCCACAAAGTGCATGCTATTTAAAATCCATTGTATGAATTTTGAAATTTTGTCCCTGAAAATGTCAAACTTTCTGCTGTTATGCTGGATAAGTCTTAGAAATCTGAAACATTTAGCTGAAAATGTTATACCCTGTTCAGAATGACTGTGTGATCCTAACCCTGTATAGTGCTGTGCTTTTCATATTTTTGCTGATGTTAGTAAGAACTATAATACACAACATTTTGCCCGACAGGAAAATGGTATACTTAACATATATATTACATAATGCCTCTCTGAAAAATGTTAAACAATCACTGCAAACTCTCTCTTGCTGTATTTCTTATGTTTTTTAACTGAAGTATCTCAAGAGGTACAGCAATAGGCACAGAGAAAGAATGTCTCGGTCCCATAACCTACAATTTTATGAATCCTATTGGGACAGTACATATATAGTGTCAGATTTTGTAAGGGTAGAGATAAAAGATGATTTCCAGAATTTTTAGAAGTAAATTGATATGCTTAAATAGTACACCCACCAACTTTTTATTCTGGATAGATTAGTCAGTGAAACTGATGATGGCATTCTATATAACACCAAAACCCAGTAAATCAGCCCCTACTTAGTCAGTAATTGTGTATGACTAAACAGGTGAAAAAACAAATACATGATTCTGAATACATCAACACCTTTCAATAGGGTCATAGTTAAAACCAGCCAGGTACTGGTGTTTGAGTTACTTCTTATGGTCTAATTGTCATTTCACAGATATGCTGTGTTAAAATATAATGGCAATAGTTTTCTTTGTATTCTAATTTATTTGTAGGTTGAAATAGGCATCCTCAAATAGCATTTAATCCAGTCCTTTATTTTTCCCTCTGTGTGTTCTACTTTCCACATCTTTATGTCATAGCCAATTATTTAAAAATGAAAGTTCACTATGTCATTTTGCCTGAGTCTATTAACTTGACTGCAATCCCTCCTGTTTTATCTGCAAAAATGTAGATCCTCCTCAGGGTTTCCAACCAGATGGGATACTGCTAGTACATCAAACTGCCAGCCAAGAGAGCTGATTTCTGACAGGCATAAATAGGAGTTAGACAAGGATTCTACAGATACAGAAACTAAACAAAGTCTTTTTAACAGTGCTGCATTTACCGTTCATTGCTTTAAAAACCAGGAGTCCATTATTCTTTGTTTGGTAGATTTATAAATAGAATACTGTAAAAATGAGCTTTATATTTTAAGTAGTCTGTTTAAAATGTGAATATTTCTGTGTCTCCAAACTTTTCTCTAATAAAATCTGAAAAATATGAAATATTTTCTTTGCTGTTGCAGTCTTACCCTGCTAAGTGCATCTGCATCATATTCTGCTCAATACCATCTCTTATGCCTCCCAATTACTCATTTGTGAGGCTATAGGTGGCCTAATTTTGAATGTGAGATAACAATTATTGTTCTAGAGTGATCAGCTGTTTTTTTTTAAATTTTCTCCAGAAATAAATATTATTAAATGTTTCAGACAAAATTTCTGTTATGACAAATAAAGCTTTACTTTGACTATCAAAGGATGGAAAATACATTCTTACAACCTTTTTTAATTTTGTATTTTCACTGAAAAAGCAATGCTGATGTTTTTTTCTCTTTTCTATAGTACAGATACACAGATAGAGTTATTTCTCTTTTCTATAGAAGACGTTTAAGAAGGCATCACCCTATTCTTAAGTAGCTTAAATGATAGAAGTCAAATTATAGAAGAGACATGGAGAAGAGTAAACTTTTTTCTTAGCACATAACATCTTTCCTCTTTTGAACATGATCACAGTAGAATATACATATTTCAAGGCTTAGTAGTTTGACATTCAAACCAACAATATTGCTGTTCCTCTAAGAAGCACCCCATTCTTTTTGTGCCTAGGCAGCTGAGCAGGGACAAGAATCAATATCTAGAAGGGGCATATAATAGTACATCCTCTTCAAGGCACGGTCTCAGGAGTAAAATATGCTTGCTGATATACTGTTACTGGTTGGCCATATGTTCTGATTCTGTTTATGTAGAAATAAACAGCCCGGATGTGTATTGACATTTGAAAGTTGCATTTCCACTTACATGTAGCATATGCTTTTCAGTCAAGGTATGTATTCAAAGCATCTAGAAAATTCTCATTCTGAAACTGTAAAAAGACAATCCAAACTCTAATTTGATTCCCAATATTGGTGTTGCCTACTTCTCTATGCATAATTATTTTTACTGATGAGAAAGACTGGTGCTGAATCCAAAAATAATGAAAGTCAGTGTAAACTTACTATCAGATGCTTTGCATTAAGTTGCAGAAAACCAGCTATAGCAGATTGTGTGGAAACAGGCTAAATTTTACTGAGAATTTTGTGAATTACAAGGTCACTTGCCATGAACCTCTATCATCATGAATAATAACAGATTCATATAGGGGGCCAGGACAATACTAACATAACTTAATAAGTAAGCTGGACTGATGGCACAGAATGCCAAATAAATGGCAACATGCCGAAAATAGAGATGAAATCATTATTTTGTAGATTGGAGACAAGTCCCTGTAGTAGGACAGGCTGTCACAAAGATTTGTGAGCAGTATACTAAAGATTTGAAAGTGAAGTTTATGGTCAAGATAATGCCAAAGGTCTGTACTACAAATATAAATAAGGAGTCTGAGTTAAGACAGTAAATAAAAATTATTACAGGTTTAATTGTCCTTAAAAAAATAAACAGTGCTTGGACTGAAGAGGTAAAATGAAGCCTTTACTCTAGTTGATCAGAACAACCCCACTCAAGAACTGATGTAAATTTTTTAAATTGATTTATCTGTGTATCTTAGTTTTGTGAAAATTATCACAAGTAGCTAATATTAAAATTAGAGCTAAAAGACCAAAAAAAGATATTTAAATCAAGTCTTGGCTCAAGGGGTCAATTTCGAATACAGGCAGTTAGAATTTTTTACTGATTTCTGTAGCAACAGAGAAAGATGATAGGCAAATAATTCACTTACAGGTACTCTTCTGTAGGACTCTTTCATGTAAGTTTATGGTTTGCCACAGGTAAAAATAGTATAAAAAAAATTAAAAAGAAGAGACTGAGAGAAAGAGCCTAAAGAAAGTGCACGCAGTCATTGTTATGGGCAAACTTTTCTAAGACAACAGTAGATGGTGCCTATAAATACTTTGTGTCTAGTGTCCCACTCACAGAATTTGTAAGAGTCTAAGAATAGTAGTAAAGGATATAAGCAAGCAAGGAATAGTGGATACTTTAGAAGAACCTATACTTCTCTTTCTTGGCTAAGAATAAAAGGGAAGTATTATGACTGAGCTGAAGCAGGAACACATGTAAAAAAGTCAGGACCTGAGGAGATCTGTGGAGAGGTGAGCTAGAATGTGAAAACAAATGAGGTGAAGAAGATGCAGAGCATAGGAAGAGACTAAGCACATAGGAAGTAAACAGATGAAAACTAAAGAAGTCAACAGGGAAATTACCATTAACAAGAATAGCAGCCTTTGGCATATTTGTGTTAAGACTGTCAGAGAACGAGTTGCTTTTTGGCATTGCTTTTAATTTTTGTGTATGTTCTTTTCCTTATTAAATAGTAAATATTTGAGTAATAGAATGATTGCAGCTCATGCAGATCCAAAATCTAAAAATAACGTGACTGACAGAGGCAGATGGAGTCAAAATTAAAAAATGGGAAGCTTCACCACTGCAAATAGTAGAAAAAAATCTCCAAATATAAATTGGTAAAAATCATAGAACTTATTGTAGAACTTATCTACAATGGGTTAGAAAGCAATGAAGACAATATATCAGAGTACTGTTCTGGATGTTTCATTTTCAGGTGTCCAAGTGGATGAATGTTAACAACCTCTTAATAGTAGTAAGCACTGTATATATCTCAGATCCTTTTAACACCTGGATAGTTATTTGAAATTGGAGTCACTGTATTTTCCAAATACTCTCTGACAGTCTTAGCTTGTATGTCTTAGCAAGCAAATTACCATTGGAATTCAAGGAAATTAGCTGGAATAAATGTTGCAATCTGAACATTTATTCAGACAGTTTAAGAGAAGAGGAAAATTTCCAACCTAGAAGTTTAAGAGACTAGGAGGAAATAGAGGAAGAACCCTTACAGAAAGCACTTCTTAATTCTACATCACTTTGTCTGGAAATATATTTTTCAGATCATATGTTTTAGCTATTAAACTAGTGCGGTCATTTCAAAATCCAACTTCTTTGGTTACAGATTAATCAGGAAAGACTCTTTTCCTTAATGCGCAAAGTTCCTGAAGAGAACTTCACCTATATGAGCTCCTGAAGAAATATGCTTCTTCTACTCTCTTATTATAGGCAATAATGGAAGTAAAATGAGAACAGACGAACAACCAAAAAAATCACTGCTATGTCTGGCTTAGAGTGCCAGTTTTGCACAGGTTGAATCTGAGCCTGTGTGCAAAATCTATCTAGTGGGGTGCTAAAAGACTTTTCTTTTGTCTCCAAAGCAGAGATTCTTTTCAAATTAATCAGATAGATGCGCCACACTCTGAATTAGCTAGATGTACCACCAAACCAATTCCACATCCAGCACTTTCTGAGTGAGAAAGCTCCCAGTGACGCCCCAAGGAACAGTAATGTGCTCAGAGCACAGCTGAGGCACACAGGTTGTATACAGCAGATGGTAACAAGCATGTGTTTTAGGCAGAGCTGCATGACATTTTCTCTAAAAGTGTTACTTTTACTTAATATCTTTTCTTGTTGTGTTCACTACGCTGTCAATCCTCATTGAAAAGCTGGAGAGTGTTTGACTACAGAAGCCTGGGAAGGAGCCTCCTTCAGCAGTAGCCACTTATTCCTCTCCCAGATGGGCATTAACACAATGCAGAGGCCTTTCCCTGAATTGTAGTTTGGAAATTATCGCTTCTTATTTCTCACTAATGGAACATTAGTTGAAAATAAGAAAGCTGTATAAAAAGTTGCAGGAAAAAATAGTTTACCAAAATCTGTGCACGGAATTGCTTTGTTACTTGCCCATTAGAAATGTTTCTAAGTGAGCTATCTTAGCTCGGGCCCCTGTGTAAGGCTTGTCACTGCATAGAATAAGAAAACCATTACTTTCTGAAATCATCATTGCATTTATGAGACTGTCCAGACAATGAGGGCAAATGGCATTCAACATCCCAGCCAGCTCTTTGCTGCTTGTGGGCAGTGTCAGGTACAAATGAGCTACTTAGCAATCTTGTCATTCCTGTACTTACAGCACTCTGAGTTTACAGCAGATACGCTAATGTGAACATAGCGTCTCTTGCTTTATGTTGATGCACAGTCTGCTCTCTATACATATTCAGTACGGTTTTAGATTTGATTTTGGGGGAAGATTTCCTTTTAAGGATGGAAATTGTGATGAATGTCAGGAAAACTTGAGAACCACTGCAGTGAGCAGAGAGTGGTCACATCAATGCTTGACCTTCCAGGAAGTCAACTTGCAGTACATTTTCATTGTTGCCTGCATGTTTCTTGCCAACATTTCACAAAAACATTTCTGTCTGAAACAGCTCCCTAGTGTGGAGATGTATCAAGCTCCATTAAGAAGGAAGCCAGATGTACTGTTCATAGGTGTATTAGATTTTTTTGATTATTAATAATGTTTTATGCCATAGATGGGAGAACTCGGTCTTTCATAACATAGATATTCCTGAGAGTTGTAATTGCCAGGGACTTTAAAGCAAGGGTTTTGCAATTTGTAGAACTTTTGTCTTCAAGCTTCAGATCTTTCATTCATGTTATTTCAGACTCCTTAGGTTTCACTACTTAAAAAAAAACCACAACCCTCTTGCTCTGGGGAATTGGACACAGCAGAGAAGAAACTTAATATCCAGTGGCAAAACAACAATAAAAAAGAAAACCCTTTCTGAAATTTAAATACTTTGCAAGCAAGAGCATGGTCACAGAACACTGATCAACATGCTATGAGCACAGACATAAGCTTATTCTTCTAACTTTCTGCCATTCAAGAATTTAGAGGACAATTCAGCCTCTTCTATCCCATGCTCTCCCCAATCTTTGATGTGTGCCACAGACAGGAGTGGCCCGAGTGGGACAGAGTTGCCTAGGGCGCAGGAGCTGACACACAGCCAACACCATCTCTGCAGGCTTCACAGGCTACCGCTCTCTTGCTTTTCCAGGCAAGGAAGAAAAGACACCTTACTATGGTCTTTGCAATTTTTCCCTCAGAATAAAGTTTCAGTTTTCAGACAAAACCTTCAGTTGAAACAGTCTATAGAAACCCAGAAATTTTAGGTGTATCTTCAAGGGCTAACTTCTTTCTGCAGTGAAATCTTTCCTTTCTTGCTAAGCTCATTCAGGATTAAACAAAGCACTGTCCCAGATGAATCCAATAAGCAATCAGAACTGGCTAAGTCCACAAATGCTTTATTACAATCTAGTACTGCCTTTTATTTCTTTTTCTTTTTCTTCCTTTGAGAAGCAGGTAATTGTCATTGGGGCTTGGGCTGAAAAAAGATTTCTTTTATCCTTCCTGTGAGTGTGGAAAGATGGCAGAGAAATTAGGTTTTCAGTACTGAAAAGCTGATATTGTGGATTAACTTTTTGCAAAACCAAGGTGTGAGGAATTGGTGATACAGTTCAAGTGCTGAGGACCATGTTCATTGGAGAATTTTTTTCTATATAAAACCCTTTAAGCTGAGGCCAGTCCCTTATTCCTGTTAGTTGGCTTATTTGTTTTCCTGTCTCACCCAGAGGTTTGTTGTTTTTTTTTTAAGATGATTAATGGAATTGTAGCTAGAGTGTTCCGTGCTTAGATAGTTCTTACGCTAACTTAATTTAGTCAGTATTTCCTATTTTTCCTTGTTCTAAATAAAAATGAGAGCATCTGAAGTCCCAATGATGATATTAGAATGTCAAATAGGAAAATAACCTCTTTGTCATTTCACAAATGACATCACACAAATTCTTTTTTTTTTAATATCTCTGGTTGTTTAACCTTGCTTAAATCATGACAGCAATTGAGGTTAATTTAAACGAACAGCATACTCCTATAAATTAGTAAATAAGACAGTCAATTAACCAAATTAAATCTTATTGGAAATTGGCTGCTGCCATCTGGAAATTTTTTATTAGACTTTATAGTTGGCATGACCTTTAGAGTGGAGCTAGCAGGATTTTTTATTTCTCTAAGAAATGCTTGACTTAGAAGAATGAATTATTTGTAAAGCATTTTTAATATTCCTGCACTTGCTGGATAACTATAGTGAGATATAATATCTTCCTTTCAGTGAAAAGGCAGTTGAATAGGTATGGAATTTCTTACTGCAAAATATGAATTACATGTCTATGTACTGGAATCTGTTACTCGTAGTTGTTTTTTTTTTTCTCTTTGTTATAAGTTCTTCTAATACACTGTGGAATCTATCGTAGTAAGATTGGCCTTTATCTGTCAACCTCTAAGCTGCTTAACTCCTTTTTAAATTGCTGGGTTTGTTTTACGTTTAAAACTTCCAGGGAAATCAGAGGTATGCTTATATTGAATAGTGATGTTTTAAGGTATTATTTCAGCAGTATGTACAGGTTTATAGGCACCAGCTTATATTGAGGTTAAATGTTGCCCATCTGGTAGCTCTGTTCCCTCAGGTACTTTAGCAGCAAGTGACAGACTGCCCAGGTAGGTTGCCCAGAAAGATTGTGGAGTCTCCACCCCTGGAGATATTCAAAAGCCATCTGGACATGGTCCTGGACAACTGGCTGTAGTTGGCCCTGAGTGAGCAGAGGGGAGCATGGACAAGACGATCTTACGAAGTCCCTTGCAACCTCAGCCATTTTGTGATTCTGTGATTGAATAACCCATGCTCATGGCCACCACAGCTCTGTATTAGTTGTCTCAAAGTGCCTTCTCTATCATAACACGGGGCCACATTCTCCAACATGATCAGGTAACAGACGGTTGCAAAGAAAGCAATGATAGGAAATAGTTGGCAAACTCCTGAGTTGTTGACCTAAGTCCTGGCCTTTTGCCTGGCTCTGAGAAGCCCTTGGGATAAAATTATTTGTTTCAGGTCATAAACTGCTTTTGCCTCTGTCAAGAAATGTACTACATGATGCATAACTAATATGCAGTAAAGCTGTCACTGTACTACACCCATATGCATGAACAGACGGGCTGTGGTGCCCAGATGCCACAGAACTGGTCGTATGGCTGGGAAGTTCCCTTAACTGGGGGAAGAGTTCTGTTTTTTCAAGTCAAAAAGAGCACCAGAGTTATACAAACACATATAGGATCTAGCCCTACCTGTACAATGAATGTGCTTTCATTTTACTATATTTCCAGTGATATTCTATGTGTGGGTGTTTCTCTAAAATGGACTTGAGACTTTGTGCTGTGCTTACTTCCCTAAAATAATTACCACAAATAAAAAATGCCTAGTGTAAGACCTCCAGCTTTTCAAATTCAGAGAACTTGCTTGAACAAATCATGGACAGTTCAACAATTATTTTGGATGCTTCAAATTACTGGGGAACTAAAAGACTGGGTTGAGCAAAATCTTGATAGTGACTGAAGTTGAGAGTGTAAGAGGCTATAAGCTGTCTTCTCTAACTGGGTCCTGATGATTTGGCAGCTGCTGACAACAGGTAGAATTCATGCCACGGTTCCTGGAAATGTATCTGCTGCTAGAGCTGTGTCCTGGGGGATTTTTGTGTGATACTGACAGAACTGAAGAGCTCCACTGTAGAAAAATTTTATGCCCTCCTGAGGGGCAGCAAGTGGTTGAATGAGCAGGGAGAGAAATCTGCTGCAAGGCTTTCATGTGATCTCTTTTACAAGGAAACAAGGGGATGCTAAAACAGCTCTGATCTTTAGGTGTATCTATTTTTCCTCAATTCCAGAGGGTTGTCACTATATTGCAAGAAAAACTGGGGTCTGGAGGCACTTACAGTGCTGAGGTGTCCTAACTGTAGCCCTTAGAGAGGAAAGACTCGAACTTCTGCAAAGACTTTGGAGGTCAGATTTATCTTAGCCTCTTTTGAGAAGTGGACATTCTAGGGAGCCTTGAAGAATGAAATAATATGGAAACAAAGCTGGATATGGCAGTGGAAAGGTGTGTTTCCAGGGAGGTAGAGATCCATTTCATCGCATGTATTAGGTGATATGAAAGCATAAATATCAAATGCCTGCTGCCCTCATTCAGGTAGACCCTTGGTAGTACCATTTTTGGGGGATGATTAAAAGCTAGCTTGCCCTACCTCCATCAGAAGGCAGAGTGTGTGCTATGGTTAATAAGTACTGTGCTGTTTCCACACTTCTGATATTACTTTGTAAACCAGTTTTCCAATGCACTGTTCCACAACATAATTTTGTGTTTATTTTAAAAGGTCATGTGGTTTTTTTTTCTAGCCATTTTCACAACACAGCCTTTATTTCATTAACTTTTGTCAAAGTGCTTTCTATGTGATAATTTTTACTTGTGATAAGTAGCAAAGAAGAGGTTTTTGAATTCTGAGCAACCACTGAAAATAATGATTGGAAACGTCAATAATTTATATCACTTTCTTGCAAGTGTCTCCTGTATAAACATGAAAAGTAGGTATTAATCTTCTGTTGCTGTACAGTTTATACTGGGCAAAAACTCTAGCTGATCTCTCTTGCAAAGACATGCTTAAATGCATAAATCACACTATATTAAGTATAGTGTGAAAGTACACTTATTGTCATTATAATAAAGTACAATGTATATCTGAAATGTACATCAAAAGCTTATAAATTCTTAATGTCATTATCTCTGCACAGAGATTCTAATTTCTCTTGGTCTCAAACTGTAACATTTGTTTGTTTATAATTGTAACAGTACTTCTGCTTGCTTCAGAATTTTGCCTAATTACCTGATTTGACAGATCTGTGGAACTGAATATATTTATACATCTACCTCCATGCCTGGAAGCATGAGAAAGCGGTAAATAGATAAGCTGTCTCTTCAGCTCCACTGGTGCTTTGCAGTCCTTATGGTGCTGTATCAGAGCTCCAGAATATTAAATTCCCTGACAGTCATTAAGTCCTAAAAACTGGATATACTAATAGGGTGTATTAAATATTTTACTTAATTTGAAGCCATATGAGCTGTCCTTGTCCTTGTTACTAAATTTAACTAGTATTAAATTTTGATGTAGTTCTCTAAAAATATATGCATAATAAAAGATTTCATAGCAAGGGTTGAGTTTTGGAGATGAATGAAACCTTACTAGGTACTGAGCACAGGCAGTTTATTTACTCCTAAACTAAACTGTCCCTTGCAAGTAGAATTGGTCTTCTCAGGTATCTCTGTGCTCTTCAGCAACCATAAAGTGACATCAGGCTATTCTTCAAGGCAAAATTTTATGAAATCACTCAGATTTTTAACCTTTATACTATAAAATGCCAAGCATACAAATAGTTTTTTGTCTGAAAGAATTCAGTGGTACATTACTGTAATGGGCAAGGTTTTGTTTGCTTCCTTTCTTCTATAGATATCCACCATAATGTTGCAGTTCCTCTGCTGAAAATAGTTCAATGTAGAAATAAAAATAAAGCAAGTGACTGATGGTTGTTTTTTTTTCTTGTCAGCACTCAAAAACCCAAAGTCAATATATCAGAATAGGGATAGGAGGAGTTTTAATGTGAGACATGGGCTCTTTGGCTTTTCAAAGGAAACCCTGCTACTGCTTTCTGTCAGAGGCACTTCCTGACCCTTCCTTTTGTATAGAGCTTTTACTCATTCCCTTTGGTCAAGGAAGAGATTATAAACCATTCCACATCATAATTTATTTATCACCAAAATTTGATCCTATGTAGCTCATAAGGGTTTTGTATGTTTTTTTAGTATTATCCTATAGCAAAGAGAGTAAGCCTTCCAGAAGAGGGATGGAAATTGTCATCTTTTATGGTGCAGTGGGGTAAATTCATAGGAAACCCAAATTTTCTTCCCATTAGACAGTGTTGTCATTTAGCCAGTAACTCAGCCCCACACAGCCACTCGCTCACTCCCCCACTAGCAGGATGGGGGAAGAGAATAAGAGTAACACTAATGGGTTGAGATAAGAATAGTTTAATAATTAAAATAAAACAATAACAACAATGCAATGGAAAGGAAAACAATGAGAGGTGCAAATCCCAGTGGCAACGAGGAGAACCAGACAACCCAAACCAACAGCAACCAAACCACAACCACCCCACTATATGCCAACTGCCTCCATTAATGTACCAGTCATGGTGTCACATGGTATGGAATGAACATCCCATTGGCCAGTCAGGGTCAGCTGACTTGGCTGTGGCCCCGCCCCTCCCAGCCTCCTGCCCACGTGGCAGAGCATGGGAAACTGGAAAGGTCCCTGACTACTACAGGTGTTACAGTGAAGAGAATTAACTCTTTCCCAGCTAAAACCAGCACAGACAGTTAAGTAATTAGTGGTTCTTTTTACTCCCTAAAATTAAAGGTTTTTTCTTTGACATCTATAAAATTAGGGGAGGAGAAAAACAACTTGTCAATGTTGAATGTATCTTCCTGGGAAAATATCTAAAAATTAGAAGTCTTCTATGAAAGTGATTGGTCAAGCCAAGCCAATATTACTGGTAATTATACTTGCAGATCTACAGAAGACCAAATGATACTGGGAAAAAAATCTGGCAATTATCAGTTAATTTTCTTCTGTGTTCGTGTGAAGCTTTATACCTTTATTTAGCAAATGTGGTTGAGTTACACAGCTTCTCTGTATTTCATGGTGCTTCAGAACAGCTTGTTCACTCTGCAAAATTCTTTCTTATTAAGAAAGAATTATTTCTTTCTTATTTAGCTATTAGCTAAATTAAAGAGATGGCGAGTTATTTAAAGTAGATAGAAAAAACTTAAACCCATTTTAGATACTAAGAACAAATATAATTTTTAAAGCTACATAATTATCAATTAATAGTCTTTGAGAGCCCATTCTAGACTTTCTTGCAGGACTATGAATTGCAAATGTCTAGTTTGAAATTATTGAGGGATAAAATGCTGTGAGTGGCACTTTAAGGTAAAATAATCAGTTGTTTAGAGTGTCCTTTATGTTTTAAATTTCTCAAAAACATTGTATTTTATGCCTATATTGTCTCAGTATAGCTTTTTCTGTAAGATCTTATCTGACTGATCTTATCTGACAGTTGTATGGAGTGGAACATGCATGCTTTGGTGAGTAACCCTTGTGCCGTATTTATACCTCAGTGTGGTACATAACAAGTTTTACTTTCTCCACGTATTGTAATTTGTTTGTTGTAAACTTCATGAAACATCAAGGGAGACTATTGCAGCTGACAGAAACGGGTGCTGCACCACTGATTTAAATGGATTTGTGCCTGCCTACATCCATCATAGATTTGGTTGTCTGCCAAAAATATTTTTTCTGTCGGAAATGACAATTTCAGCCTGTTCCACTAGTGATATTGCTAGAATTAATAGGGGTATTATGCAGTGAAATGTAACTGGCCAGATTCTGCCAATTGTTCTTTCTTCTTAGGCAACCTTATTTTTCCTTATATTGCAGTGCTTCTATTTTATGACAAATCCATTTTTTAAAAAAAATTAATTCCAGTGCAGAAAAAAAAATAAAACCCTTCTGGTCTGATGGTCTTACCCAGCCTTCATTACTGTGTTGATATGCATAGAGACTGCTGCTGCAAACACCACTTCGCTAGCCAGTCATTCTGACAATATTGCTTTCCCTTTGCTGCATCAGATGTTAAATTGTCTCTGCTTTCAAGGCCCTTCACAATATCACTCCTCCCTGCTTATTTCCCACTCAGTGTCAAATGCCTCACTCTTGCTCCCAGATGGTTCCTGATGTCAGCATCTTCCCCACTTTCCACTATGTGTTTCAGCAAATCCTCCTTTCTCTTGCACTGTTCCTCATGCTTGAGAAAAGGTTTTTGTAAATGCTTGTTGGGTTACTTCATTATCCTCTTCAGATCCCTCCTTAACTCCCCTTTGCTCTGATGCCTGCAGGGATCATGCCAACAATTAACTTGGTGATGTGTTATGACTACTGCCAATATGGTCCCATGGTTTCCATGCACTCCCCTGTCTGCATCCATCTGTTCCCTCTCCACTTGCACTCGGGATAGGCTTATGTGCCTGTCACTGTTGCTGGGGGAATGAGAGGAGAACAGAAATAGCTTCACATTAGGTACTGAGGACACAAGCAGCCAGGAGCTCAGCATGGGTAGACCTCACCTGATCTAGCCCTTGCCCTAGGGAGCAGATGCCCCTCATCAGCTGTCCTTTCTAAATGTGTAAGTAGGGTTCCTGCCCTATGGTCAGGGTTCTGTACTGAACTTTGACCCTCTCCAGGTAAGTCTCATCCAGCTTTAAAATTCTAACTTGTATGAGACAATCATCTGACATTTAGTAAGTGGTAGCGAAAACAAGAGAATATGCTTTTTTTTTAATCATTGAATTGCTACTCAATTTCTGATAAATCAGACAGAGGCACACAAAGTGGAAAGGATGTGCAACTCCAATACATATCAAATAGAAACCAGAAGTTTTCAAGTCCAAGCCAGCAATATTTACTAAAGACTGCAAAGAAGAAGTTCCACGTGTTGGTGCTAACAAGTAATATCTCAGTAAACAAGAAAAGATAATTTCACAAAATCAGCAACACTTTGACAAAACCAAATTGTTGATGTTTTAAAAAGTTGTGCACAAATACAAATAGAACAAATAATAAACAGATGATACAAAGACCAAGTTCTACATCACAAAGATGTTTTAATACGTGCTGTAATGGGTAGCATGTTTTGGCTCAACCATGCCCAGATCACAGCCTGTTTTGGGACCCTCTACTAGGGTCATGCCTAGTACCCTAGTACTTTCAGACTACAAAGTAACCCTCTATGTTCTTAGAGGTCAGGTGTTCAGGTGTCTCTACCTGTGTTTAGCAGTCCTAAACAGCTATTTAATATAGTTACAACATGGATTTATTTTGAAGATTTGAGGCATAGATATCGTAAAGCCACAGAGCTTATATGACTCTCCCTAAGTGCATAAGCAGTTAACTTTTGGATAGACACTGTTTAGAGAATTTCAGTTTAGGAGGGCTGGGTTCAACACTTTCTCTGGGTTTACCTGGATTAAATTTTGTTCAAAAGTTTTTGGACATATTAAGAAATGTTTATTTTACTGATTTTCTAGAAAAGAAAGATTTTTATTTGAAAAAGACGTTTGACTTTAGAGTAATTTCACCTAATATTGGCCAATTTGTTTTTATAGAATGTTCTGGAATATAGAGGACTACAAATAATTTTTAGTTTTGTAGACAAATAGCTTCAGATTTTTCAGGAGAAAATAAATTTCTACCCATGCCTGTCTTTAACAAAACTAACAAACAAAACCAACCAACCAACCAAAACTCCCCAAATCATCCCCCACACATGCACTTTAATACTTGAGAATAATTAAATCTCATTGGCCTTCTCTGGGGAGGATAAGAATAATTTTTTTCCTCTTGAGTAATTCTGAAGTTCTGTGATGCTTGTATGACTATCTCAGTTAGGAATGGAAAGAAGTTGCAATCAAATATTGTTTCAAATGAGAGCTAGGCAAGACAATGGATAATTCTCTAGAAAGATTATGAAATACCTAGACAACTGAAGTGTTACATAAACTCAATATATAACCTTTATACGTAGCAAGAATTATAAGAGGAATCTATTTTAAGATCAGTCTGCAATCTGGATATAACTGATACTGGTGCTATTACCAATTAGTAACTTGTGACATATGGTGGTAGCATCATTAGAGATAATAATAGGTAAGGCTCTTAAATGATACTTGCAGTTCTGCAGTGCTAACTTCTGCCTCAAGTGGACCAAGAAATTGTTCTTAAAAGAGTTAAGAATTCTGCCTAGGAGAATAAAAAACAGTGAAGTGTAAGGATATGGGCCTTTGCCTTAATCTGACAGCAATATTGTCATTACTGATGTATTGGCTTCCACGCTTGCCTATTTAAATAAAGTTTTAGAAAAGTGTCTATAGTTGTTACTGCAAAACTTCAAGCTGTTCAAACAAAAGCAAGCTTTGCATGCCCTCTGTATTTTCCAGTGGGACATGGATGTTTGTTTTATTAATTGCAGGGCTTTTGGAGAAAAATAATGTATGAGGTGAAAGATTAGGACAGTAGATACAAGAGGGAAAGCTGAATATGCCTGACTACTGACATAAGTACTTCCCAGGAATGTTCATAAAATATGAACTATTGCTGGAGTTAAACACGTAACTCACTGAAGCTGGAAGTCTAAAACAGGGAAGTCTTTCTAAATTTGAGGTGGCGAAAAGGGCAGTATCAGTACAGCGGGTGTACTGACCTGTTGAAAAAATACTCTTTTCTCAAATGGTCCCTGCTTGTCCATCCCTTAGTCGTTGTCTCAGAACAAGTATAACCAAGAAGTTATTTTTCAAGTGATAACACAACCTGGTGCTTCGCCAATTTCACTGTCACATTGGGAATACTTACTCACACATGTCAACTTATCTCCTCTGCAGTTTAATTAGTAAACGTAGACTTCCACAGTTCATAATAGTACCCTTTAACACCTATTCTACTACTTAGTCTCACTCTTTTTTAAACTATTTTTTCCCCCCAGCAAGTATATAAATAACCTGCATAGAATATTCCACCTAGATTTTGTTTCTGGGTGGTATCTAGAAATAATACTAACATCTCCAGTCATTATGTTTCATTACATGATAATTTCAAAATTAATTTTGGAGATACTGGATACATGTAAACTTGGAAACAGAAAACTAAGAACAAGGTTTTTAAAATTTGTTATTGCTTTTAAACAAAAAGATTTCTTTTGAGAAAAGTAGCTATACATGACCTTCAGAAAAAAAAACTTATCTGAAGTCAAATAGTCCTAGAAATTTTTCTACTTTTTTGTGTTACTTACCAATAACCCCCAGAAGTGGTTCATAGCTGGTCATCATATAATCCAAACATTAAATACACTTACATTCCCATTGAGATTTTTCCTTTTTCCTTACGAGCAAATGGTACAATTACCTCTTACAAGAAGCACTTGATTTTAAGGGCCTGATCCAAGACCCATTAATGCTAATGTGAGTTTTTCCATTGACTTCTGTCAAATTTCAGATGGTCTGGCACATTTAATTAATATGAGAGGTTACGTATAATTTTTGATAACTTAGTCATGCTGAGGACCTAAATATATACTGTTGATGTGCTTTTCAGTACAATATTTATTGGCATAATATAGATTGTATTATTCTAATGCTGAAAAATATCATATACACTGTTTGAATGGAAAAGCAGGCTGCACAACATTTCTGAATCTCTAGATGCAGTTATGCTATGTTATAATGCTGTTTCTGGGGAAATACATGCCTAGAAAAACATGATTTGAAGGGAACTTAGGGAACTTTTCAAGATGATCACGGCAGGAAAGAACACCCACTTTCTCAATTAATTATTTCAAGTGGCCATTTTGGCTTCCTGAAAAGCATTCTTGTGAGCAGAGCACTTTCAGTCACTTAAAACGAGGGCACATGGTCAGTTTTTGTAAGGGGCACATCTCAAAAATACTATAGGGGAGAAATGTCCTGCTGCTGGCATCAGAGGTGGCTCTGATCATGTGTAGCTCAGAGCAGCCAGAGCGCACTATGTTCTCTCAGGATTGACAGCTATCCACTGAAGCCTGACGTCTTTGAACAGGTGTTCAGCTGATGCAGGATTTGTCATAGTGACTTTGGCTATAGGTTTGCACCTGGCATTGCTGACCTGCCAAAACCCCATGTAACTAATGTTTGTTCTCTGTTGACACCTGTCATCCTCATAAATATTTTTGTTACCTCCTCTGGCTCCTTCTGCTTTTGTTAGACTGATGACAGTACCTTAAATGCTTCTTTGCTGCTATAAATATCTTAAACTTTTTGTTTTACTGCATAAAGAACCCTTTAAGGATGACAGATACAGAAAATCAAGTAGCCTTACCAGAATTGGTATAATTTTTATTGTATACTTTGGACCTCATACCTAAGAACCTTTTAGCATTGAGGTACCCAACAGAATACTTTCATCTGCTTCTTGTCTGTGATGGTGATTTCTACTGGGTAACCTATTGTTGTACAAGATAACTATGTATTCAGAAAGTATTCAAGAGTGTGAATAGTAAAGCAATTCAGTAATCATTAAAAACTTTCATTTTGGGAAAGAAAGCTGTGGTCTTTCCTCTGCTCTTGCTGTGGTCTTACCACTAACAACTTAGGAAGGTATTCAAAACTGTAGCTGAAAATCAGTAACAGTTTGATAATAATTTGCAATACTTTTCTTCAAACATTAAGATTTTAAAAGTAGAACTCAGCTCTAGAAGAGTTTTTTTGAGTGAAGAATAGATCATAGGAGTGATGGAAAAAGACTTGATACAACTGAAGGGAAAATGACTGCACAATATGTGTAATACTTGTTGGTCTGACTGCCTGTACATGCCATGATTGTAACTGGAGCCAAGGTGCTTTATTATTGGCTTTTCTTTGCCATAACGTTTTTCTCCCAAAACTATCATAATAAACCAGTGACTGACAGAGGGAAGAATTTTTCCTTCTACTCCTTTCTCCTTCCTTCCTCCAAGTTCCATATCCCAAACATGGGTCTATATTTGTATCCCAAAATGCAAAATGTCTGGACACACAGCAAAGACCCCCCAAATCATTATGGGATTTGATTGTTATGTTTTTATTTTTAAGTATTTTTCTCCCAAAAAAAGAGGAATATCTTAGGATTTTCTGTCTAACTAGACAACACAGCAAAACCTGTTCGTATGTTGTCAGTGGAAAAATATAGTACCTATATCTTGTCTTTCTTAATGGACTGTTACTGCAGCAGTTTTCTGAAAGGTCTCATCATTGATGATTCAAAAATCTTAATTATAACAAAGTCTTAATCTTTTTATTGCATTTTTTTAAAAGGTGATGTAGATTAACAGTTTACAAACTTGCACTGACAGTTTCTGTAACACTTTCAGCACCACCGTGAATAAGATGCAGGTTCTGTTCCCATTCGTTACTTCCACAGAAGTGCCTGTGCTATTCATTAGGGAGGAATTCAGTTCTGCACAATGTCATTGATGTAAAATGAAATTTGTTTTAATAAAGCTTTGTCTTAAATATTAACAGATAAGGGCTCTTATGTTTCTATCATGTTAGATTGTTGTCCGAAAGAAAACCCTGCTCCTCTCCCAGTTCTTATGAATTCTTTTTTCCTTCCTAACAGATACATTACTCAATAAATTACAATAAAATTCTAATAGCAGAACTTCAAACAGAAGGATAGAGAGATTTCCTTCTGTCCTAACAATTAATCCATAATCTACTGAAGGTTTTGTATCTAGCCTCTCCTCACTCTGATTCACAAATTGTTTAAGAACACAAAATCTAGCATCAACACAATAAGCTAAAGCTTGTGATAAATTGGGAATTATGACAATTTGAGTGTTATATCATGTCGTATTTAATCTAAAAATATGTTTATTTCTCCAAATTCAAGGAAATGTATATACCCCAGTTTTCAATGCCGCACTAATTTGGCTTACCGTAATTTTAGATCTCTTCAGACAGCTTTAATGTGATTACAGAAGAACTTATAAGATTTTCACATTAAGCTTTGAGACAAACTTGTAAGAGATGTACTACTCAGTTACAAAAAGATGTGACCTTATTGCAATGTGTGTGAAACAGGCTTTTTCTGATGGGTCCCTTCCCCTGCTGCTTCTGCTTCAGGGATGACATGGTAGTGCTGAGTTTCTCTGATTTCCTGATATATTTCTGGTAGCTATGCATGAATGGCATAGATGAGCAAGTGTTGCCCTGCTCTCCGAATTGGCTGAACAGGAGGCACTGCCAAACCTGAAGCCAGTCTGTAAGCTCAGGCAGGGAGCTGTACCCCGCCCATCCATAGGGTGTTCAGAGCAGAGCTGCCTTTGGAGTTCAGCTTCTTTGCTTCTGGCCAGCTCCAAAAGTGGGACACAGGACCTCTATTTGTCCAAGGATTAACTTTTTATGTACATTTACCATCTTCAGCGATGTGTTTTTTAAGATGAATTTAGAGTCCCCATGTTAAGAGCAGATTTAAATCAGAATGTAATTAATCTTACCTTAAATAATAGATTTTCAGTAATTTTTTAGTCTTGCTTATTTTTCATAAACTGCTATTAAAAAACCCTGTTTTAAAGCAGTGTATTGTAGCATAATATAGTGCTAGAGCTGAGTATACTACTGCTTTCAAGTGACCAGGGAAAGATAATGTATTGTAGTTGGAATAAACACTTTCACCAGAAGAAGCTATTCTTGCATTATGTGCCAGCTAAATTGGAAATAAAAGTATAATACATTGAAACTAAGCTGAAGCTTTCATGTGCCACCACATGCATGTGCACACACGTGCATATACATACACCATATATATATTCTTAAGATGTAAAATATCAACGCTCACTCCACTGGAAATACAAAGTTGTAAGTGTTGCAATCAGCTCAAAGATCAGGGGCAGTACTTAGATCCTTTTGGAGAAGACTGATATTTTCCCAGAAGACTGTCCTTGTTTATATATCAGTGGTATAGGTGCATATAAAATATACTATGTTGGCATTTCCAGAGTTTCAGTTAGTTAAAAAAATCAGTTTTGTCTGTGTAACTAAGGCGGAAGCATTTGACCTGTACTATTTTAGGTGGAATTTCTGAAGACTTTTTTAATATTTTGTAGTTACTTCAACAATGTAAAATCTATATTAAAAAGATTTATTTAAAGCAGAGTTGGATGTTAATATATATTTTAATCAATTCCACCTAGCCATGTTCTTGCAGAATATTAACATGTATCATTCTACTGCTGAATCAAAGTAATTCTTAGAGAAAACTGTCTCATCTTTTTAGAACATCTGATTAACACAAGTTGTTATGCAAAGTACCTATAGATTCAGCCTGTTGCTGAATATACTGCCATGGACAGGAACAGTTTACTTGTCTCAAAAATGGGCCAGCTATTTAACTTTTTCATAACTATAGGTTATCAGATTTCCCTTTCATTTGTTGATGTGTTTTGCTGTGGTGTGCATTCCAGAGAGAAAATTTAGATTAATGAAAATAGGTCAGATATTCAGGAAATGCGAAATAACAAGAAAAGAGATGCTGGGTTTCACTTTGATGAATGTTAATGGGCATGATGGACTTAAAGCAAATAGTTTAGCTATTAATTAATTTGAATCAGAAATATGTTGAATAAATGCAATAGATTTATAATGTTTAGTAAAGATCTTCACATGTACAGGTATTTTTAAAAAGTTTATGTAGAATAAATAGTCTGTTCAGCACGTGTTTTCCTTTCTGAAGCAAAAGGCAACAGAACCAAAATAAAACAAACAACTTTTTGAAGGCCCTTGAGCCACTTGAAACAAAGTATTAGTCTCTAAAATTTCCCATATATAAATATAGGTGTGTGAAAGGATAAAATATTGTGCATCCCTTTCTCAAAACTTAAACACCAGTAATTCCAGCCAATTAAATGGGTAGAAATGACAAGGTTTTTTATTTTACTGTGTCTTTCAGTCTCATCAGATAATAAAGATTTTAAAGGAAAAGATCCTAACTTTGATTCATCCAAATGGCTTTCTCTTCTCCTTTAAAAAATCATAGAATTGTTTTTAAAAAATCTTGGGTAGATGCAGTTTTAATTATGTGGATTGATTTTTTTAAATTACTTTTATTTATTTTCCTAATCTTAACAAAATTAAGCTCAGGATTATGATTCATGTTTAATTTATATAATAAACCTGTGGAGATGTATTTGTTAAACTCTACAGTGATACAATATGATTTTTTAATATTTTTCCTACTTCTAGTTATTAGTTAGATTTGATCTTGGGTATATGTCAATTTAGCCAATACGAAATATAACAAAAGCTATATAATAATGTCATTGGCAGCCTGTTCCAATTCCATTCATATTTGGTGACTGGATTCCAGTACCCTGATTATGCATAAAATTATTTATTGATTGCCACTTAGATGTTGTGCTATTCAGATCTAGTTAGGTGGTTCATGTCAAAAATTATGCTAGTACCGTGCAAACACCTTAAATTATCTTCACTTACTTGTAAATACCCATCATTTTTTATCGGCTGGTATACACTTTCTTGAATTTAATTCTATCTTATATTATCCAGCATGCAAAGTTGGTCTACTCTGGTAATAATAGTGACTTTAATAGGGGAAAATAAAAAATATCCACAGAAACAGATGATATTGTAGTTATCTCCAGTTACTAAAGTCTCTAGCTCTTTAAAGAAGGAGAATGTTTTTGGTGGAATATAGCTGTTAAAGTGACTCCAGTCGGATACCACCAGTCTGAAGAAATCAAGTCAAGAAATTTTTTTTTGTTTTTTTGTTTTGCTCTAAGATGATACATAGTAAAGTGAACAAAATCCTGTGGGTTTTTTTTATTATTATTATTTTTTACCCTGAATAAGATGGCTGAGAAGCAACTGGGAGCTATATGACCAAAGCAGAGTGAGGTCAGCATCATGTGGCTTGGATACCAATATATCCTGTGGTTTGTACAATATGGAGTTGTGAGAAAGAATGTGTAGCTTGTCAATTTGTGTTTTGGGTAGCAATCAGCAAAGGCTAGAGAGAGTTTTATTCTAATGCTGTGATATTTCTTGCTGTGATATCTCTTACTACACTGCAGAATTGTCCATGCTAGTGTATCTCCGCTTCACTTAATCCTGGCATTCCCTTCATTCTCATATTCCCAGCCAGAAGGTGGAAAGCTTTGTTGAGGCAAATCTGCATTAGGAAGAAAGTGTTCTAGCAGCAGCCTGGAACTGAAAGATAGACATAGGGGGGTGTGTATGTGTATATAAATATAAGTGTATGTATGCACATATATGCTTATATATTTTAATACTTGTTTTCCTGCAGCAGTTGACTCATGGATACGCAGAAGGTAGGGGAATAGGTGTGGAAGGCAGAAGACAGAACTTACAATAGCTGTGAATCAGTGGTTTGAAGAATTGGCCGGGAACTAGGGTAACTGAGGATGCAAATGAGACATAAATTCCTTAATGTTTTTGGTTCTAGGGATAAACTGCCTAATTGATGTCTGGAACTAAACCCTTTCTTAGAAGCTGCTGTTGAGAACCATTTAAGAACATGATTTTAAAGGTTTCCATATTATCTGTAAATGGACAGCTTTTAAAAAATACAGCAGTACTTCCAGTGAATAGTCCCGACTTTGGGAAAGCTATCCCAACTGAAGTTCAGAGGTACTAAAAGTTATATACACTTTCTGCTTATCTCAGGATGCAAAAAACAGTCTAAGCACATAGAATGGGCAACGTAGAGAACTTTAATCAACAGACTTTGTTGCTGGACCTCAGTTTGTAAGACCTGACAGACACAAGGGGATACAGAGGGTTAAAGTTATATAAGAGAGAAATTCACATAGATTCATACCTCGCACTTTAAATCAAATGTCTTCTACAGCTACTGAGTTTTCCAGGTGAAGGAATACCTTCTTACAAAGCTCTAAGGCTTCTAAAACAGTTTTTGTATGCAGTTTTTCCTGCTACTCCAGATGTGATACATGTTTCAGTGCTGTGCATCTCTTCATATATGAAGACATTTTGGATAGAATTCTGATACTATTGGAGTTGATGGGAAGTATCCCACTGGTTTCAGCAGGTAAAGGTTTTAATTTCTTTAGTCTGTGTTGAAGCAAAAGAAGCCAGTGAACCAAACTGTATGACATTTTCATCTTTGGAACGCCAAGCAGTACATTAACATGTCTTGTTTGATGAGTTGCTTACTCTCTTTTAAAACAAGTCTCCAGAGCTTGAGCTGTGCCCTTGAGTACAGGATCAGCCTTAAAGAAAAGAAACTTCAAGGCTGCAGCACTGGTAAAACAAAAAGTGGCTGAGATTTTGGTCCTAAGAAGGACACCTTTTAACTGCAGCGTCCACATCAGTCAGCCTCTGTGCTCAGGTTAACAAGTGTTCAGCTATTTCCCATGCTACACTGCCCAAATCCCAACTTTAATTGATAGCCATTGGCTGACTTAACTTCCCCTCCACCTAACATTGGTTTTACATCTTTCAACAACTGTTCTCTCATGATTCTTCTCCTGAAAGTGAAATATTACACTGCAAATGTTATTTGCATCCCCAGCTTTCCCTACAGAAAAGCAGATAGGATCTGACTGCAAACATGGCTTGTCACTTATTGTCTCTCATCTTTCTTAGAAATATACTGAAGGGCACCGCAGAAAGTGGGGAGTGTGCTGTCCTCATAACTTGCCAGTGTTCTTGCTGGAGGCATAGTAAGATCTGCAATATATTTAGGCCACCAGTCCAAGGACAGCTACTTTCAAAAAAACCCAATCAAAAATAAAACCTGTGTAAGGAGGAATAGGAGGTACAAATAAAAAATACACTCAAAAGCACTCTTCAAATAATTCTGAGGCTAGGAAAACTGATGGAATAGAACAGCCATAAAAATGTTCCCTCTTCCCAGTGAAATGTCAGGGATTAGGTTTTAATAAATGCTGGTATTTACTAGGCAAAAAAAATTCTGGCTAGCATTATAAAATTCTTACTACATGAATGGCCTTATTTGATATGGTGTAGTTGCATATTTACTGTGTTTGAAAACAGAAAGCCTGCTTTGAAGCTGTTTGGTGTGCATAGAAAGCCTTACAAAATATGTAAATTTTCTGTAGATGAGAAGAAAAGACACTGTCTATTTCAGCTAGCAGTTTCTGTTTAAACTATTAAACTTCAGGGTTTATATGTTTAACATAATTCATATTTAATAAATAATATGTAATTAATGTAGTAATTACAATAGTTACTATTTATTTAATATTTACTAAGTTATTTAAACTTTAGGATGGATAGAAAAGTCATTGTTATCGACTTAAACCCTTACATAGAGATTACTGAATTGACTGTTGGCAGTTCTATATGCAACCTGAAATATGATCTACAAGCCTGGAAAGAGCAAGAAGTGAGCAGACACAAGATGGCAAAAATAAAAAAAGATGTATAAGTCTTCTTCACATATCCATAACACAATAGTTGTGACTGTAATCTTTATATTTTGATTGGGAAACATAACATATTCTGTGACAAAATGAGCAGGAAGCTTTGTATATCTACTCAGACCAGCATTTGATCCTAACTCCTCCCCTCCAGCTGAACACTATTTTCTCCAAAACTGACAGATACTGATCACCACGTAGGAAACTTCAAAATTTCCATGTCACTATGGTTGATTGAACAAACTATCAAAGACCAAGGAGCACTCTAAAAAATTGAAACTTAAAAGGTGAGAAATCACTACAAGGGATGAAAAAAAATCTTTACGGGTTTTATAGTCTTTGGACTGACAAACAGATGGGCTTTTTGGTGTTCCAGCCAAAATATAACTAAGCAGCAGAATCATGAAAACCAAGACTTTATAAATACTTGGCTCTACTTTCTTTTAATGCTTGAGAGGTAAGATTCTAGCTTTTAGTAATATCAAATAATGCATAAAATAACAATGATCTAATTTTTCCTTACTCAAATTAGCTATAGAATTGTTATAGTAAACATGTACTAGGTAAACATAGAACATTAACAGTATTCACAAACAAAATGCATCTTCACAAAGCACTATTTCCATGACTATAAAGGTTTTCTATTTCACGATTTATCATATCAAAAGTTTTCAATTTGCCAGACCCCATACTTCATGCATACAGATGAACAGAGAGAATGCATTAATGAGGCAGGTCACCCTGAAATGGATAGAATTGGCAACATCTGTAAGCTCAAATTTTCAGTGATACTGAATTTAAGAGTTATCACATGAATCATACATAATTTATTTGGGTCCTTAGTGAATAATAACATCTAAGAAGGTAAAATGTACATACAGCTTTACATTAGAAGAAATACCAATTCACTTTAATGCACCTCAAAATCAGTGGTATCCCACTGAATCATAGATTTTCCAATACACATGACCAGAAAAATATTTGTTATGAACCTCCTGAAACTAGAGTTGATGAGAAAAAACATTTTTTTAATACAGAGATTTAAATCTTCTAAGACATGAAATATACAGGGACTGTAATATTTAAGCAGTGTGTTTTACTGTGGATCAGTAAAAGATCAAATTATTTTTAGAAAGCCTAGAAATAAAGTTTAGTGGAATCATTATTATATTTGAATGCAGAGGTAGAATATCATTGTCACTACTGGAATTTGTTTCACAATGGCAGCCCTGAGATCAAGAGAGTGGGAGTTCAGACCCTGCTCTTTTCTAAATCCTCACAGATTTGCAGGAAATCAGAACAAATAAGTTAACATGTCTTGCTTTGAATTACTCACCTATATGTATGGATAGAAGATTTCTTCCCTGAAGGGTTTCACAGCACGAGTCATTCATGTGGAGAGTTGGGGGAAGAAGGAGGAGTGTTTCAGAAAGGGAAAGTGTTTTGTGTTGAAGAACTCTCATAAATTGATTTTACTGTTATCTGTTTGAAAGTGGTCTTTGTTTCTAAGGTAGTTTCATTTGGTATTCTAATGCTTTCCGGTGTTGATGTTTGCTTTGCCTTATTGAATCTGGAATAGGATTTTTGCATGCTTTCTCGATTTTTCTGGCCATTAAAGCAGTCTGTGCCAGTGAAATGGCATAAAACTAGTGTTATCCTTCCATGCCGTTCCTTGAATATTCCTGTGAAACTCAGCAGATGCCTCCTGTGGTTTGCTTAAGGTGTGGCTGCAGTTGCAAAAGTGTCTCCATGTAGAAGAGCAGTTTGGGAACCATTTTCCATAAACAAGGAGTGTAAAGGTGATAAAACTGGCTTCTTGGCTTATTCAAACTGATTTCAGGCAAAACAGGCTGATAAATTGGGTATCCACAAAAGGTTAATTGTTATTTATGCTGCTCATGTTAAATGTATGCAATAACTTGACATGAGCATAGGTTTTGTACCTATTGTATAGACTATTAGAGAACTCTAATAGTTCTTTCTCAACGTGTTCATTCATGTTGGTGACTTAATTAAAATTTGCTGAAGTTATTTCTAACCCATTATTTTCATTTGTTTGATAACATGGACTGAAAATGCAGAAGCCAAATCTTGAAATACATTTCAAGGATCTCTTAGAGCTTTAACAAAGGAGGTGAGTTGTGACCACCAAGCAAACTTTAATGCTGTATCTACAGCAAAAACAATATGAAAAAAACCCAGTAAACATTGAAAGCTAACAGTCACCAAAATTATTCATCTTTCAGGGGGGAAGGCTCCTATTTTGCTAATATGTGGCTAAGGAAAGTTTTGAAACTTCAGCATGAATTACTTTGAAAGAAAGAGTACAATTTAAAAATGAGTGGTGGCAGGAAAGCCTTTTCTCTTTTTTTAGTTATGCTGTAGTTTTCCAGAAGAAAAAGAGCTATGAATGGAGGGTGGATGGCACTGTTTTTCTGCTTTTATTCAGCTAGCCTTGCCCTTGTTGTTCTTTGAAGACATTTTATGTTGTTTAGCAGAGTTTTGAGCATAATAGTCTTTTTAGCTAGCTTGCTGCCCTTGGCTCTTAAAGCACAGCTATTTGGTGAGTTATGCTTGCCCCTCTGCCCAGACCAAGATGTTGCAGCAGCATCCCTTTACAAAAGTTCAGTCCAGTATGTGAGACACTTTCCATATCACAAACTGGACAGCAAAGAGTGAAAAGTAGCGAGCATTTTGTGAACTGGCTTATAAAGGGTACATTAGCGAGCATGTCCTACTAGAATGCAAGGTAGCTTTTTCAAATGCATCCCTTTGACAACCTATCATAGGAGACAGAAATTGCTAGCACAGGCTGGGCAATTCGAGTGGCTGTATTTTTATTTTAAAGGACAAAAATGGTGTGGTTTGGGGATGCAGAGGTGAGCACGTCGAATTAGAAGTAATAATTATCAGAAGTTAGTGAGAATTTCTTCTTCCTCCCCTTTCTCCAAAGCAAAGTCCAAGGATCATATCATTCATCCCCTGCCTACCAACACTGCACTATTAATGGTGTTCTGACCATCTTCTGTATTGGGTTTGGTTGCTGCTAGGAATAGCCATTCCTTTATATTGGGAGTTAACTATGGAGAGTGGGAAAGGAAATGCCAATAACATGACTCTTTCAGGATAGCAGAAGAAGCAAAATGGAGATGCAGTCCTTCCCTCAGCTATCTGACATTATTTCTACCTCATAGAATTATATTTAATTCTCTATTTAATAGACCTAAAAGTATAGACCAGATTATTAATGTGAGACTTTTCAGTGTCAGCACTGATTTTCATTTTTCTTGGACTACACCAACATGGATGAAACCTTTGCTGTAATAATTGAGGGGTTTTTTGGGCCTTATTCTTTGAACAGCTGGTTTGCCTACATTGGCACATAAGGTGTGAGACTTGTAGATTTTGACAAGCATAGGGACAGATTCATTTTTGGTCCATTCCCATGTCACAGTTATTCCTCAGTCAAGATTAATTCAACTACCTTTCCTACACTGGAGTCGTAGAGAAAGAGTACTCCTTTCTCACTTTGGCCCTAGCACTGCCAGCTGACTTCTACCATCTCAGCAGAGGTAGTAGAAGCGTGTTTCAATTTTGTGTGTGTAATGTTAATTCTAACCAAATGTCTCAAAAGTAGGGAGTAAAAGTTCCTAAAATTCATTTAAAATAAATATATTAATCCCTAGGTAGCTCTAATAAGATACATTACAAAACATCTCCTTGATGTTAGAAAGGAATGTTTTGCCAAATTATTGTTATTTGTATCCAGTACTGAACAATGACATAGTCTTTTTGTGTTTAAAATGCTTCTCTCTGAACAGCATTTTTTACTATGGAAGCTATGTGAATTTTTCTCAAAGGTATCTGTTGTCCCTATTAACAGGCTCCTTACCATTTCAGCATTCTGAGAAATACAAATAAGAGTGGGGAAATAAAATGTGACAAAAATTAAGTGACTTATTAAAATCTTTGATTTGAAAACTGGATTTAGATGTCCCAAGCCCAAGATGTCTTATGCAGAAACCTATCCTCATTCTCGAGAATAAAGCAGACTTCATGTCTGTGTGTACTTCAGCTTCAAATTACAATAGTAATGAACAACTTTCATGCATTAAAACTCTAAATGTATACAGAAGTGTTAGCTACTTTCCTTTGCTACAGTTGAGTCAGACCCAAACAATATGTACTTCAAAACTGAAAAATTCTTCTTTCTAGTATGCCTTTGTAGTAAGTAGTACTATATATCTACACCTTCATTAGCGCTGTCTAGGAGGATACCTGTTTCTAAGATACTTTTATCACAGGCATACTACTTTGCAAAAGTAAGATTTATGCTCTTATTATTGAGATAGAAATGTACTTTACTCAGCAGTCCAATTTATGAAGGAATGCTATTTTTTCAGTGGGTAAAACAAGGAAAAAAAAAAAGAAGAAAAGATTGCTGCATAGACCATCTCAGGCATCTGGACCTACACCACAAACTTGAATGTGTTATTCCCATTGGTTTAAAATAATCAGATTACCCATGCACTGATGTTAAACAGTAACACAGAAGAATGAACTCATTGTTTACCAGCAATGAAGAACTTTGATTGAAGACACCAATTGCTCTAAATTTCTGAAAGTTAATGCTATTGCTGAATTTTTACTTCACATTCTTGTGGATAAGTGGTTAAAATGAACTAAATTCAGAATAAGTCAGCAGCTGGCTTAGAAAGCAGATGCTATTTGATGACAGTGCTGGCTTGTCACTGATATCCCAGACAAATCAACCAAGCATTTTAGTAGTATCTATTTTATAGAGAGGATTTGCTGAAACAGGAAAAAACAAAACCTTGATTCCCACAGTGAAATGACCGGCTATGATACATAAGTGATTCTTTTTTTTTTTTTTTTGCCTGGTCCTTCAAAGCTGAAGAATTCTTGTTAGTTCAGTGCATTTTCTTGACTTCCATACTTTATTTTAATTGACTTGCAGCTTATTATAGCTATTTTAAGGATCAATACTCCTTCACATGGGCAGGATGAATGAGAATCAGTCTGAACACTTCAGATCCTTTGTCAGGAATTACTTCAAATAGCAGCCCTTTTTCTGCAGTAATCTGTGCGATTCTGTTAGCAGCATCAGTCACTGACAACAAGACACCTGAACTGTGTGTCTTTTTCTGTTCATTGGGATCTTTCATTGTTACAGAGACTGATATTCTTTCTTATAAGGTTAGAAAAGATCCATAATAGCTTTTATACCATTATATTTGAAACTCTAGACTTCATTAAAACACTCTTCAGCTCCTTCACTTCCAGCCTCCTTGCTGCTTATGAATTATTCAGGATAGATTTCACTTCAGGTAAATAGTTTGATTTGAAGGTTTTTGTATCTGGATTTAGATGCATCAAGAAGTGTTAAACGCTCAGAATTTTAAGTGAGGAGAATTGCAGAGGCTCAGCTATTAAGATGGAAGGCATTTGCCGTTAGTGCTCTGGGGCTGCCATTGAGATCTCAGCGCGGTGCTATTTGTCATTCTGAAGTAGGTAGGCATTATGATGCCTGGAGTATAAATCAGCCTTTACATGGTGTCGAGTCCTGAAGCACTTTGAACACTCTAATCCACTTCTGAGTTAACAGAACATTTTTGGTTTTACAAGCTTTAAAGTTTCCCTTTTTATTTAACACTGTCATCGTGTTATTAATCATCATTATTTTCTAGAATTTTATATACCTCCTCAAATACGGTTCTTAATGTTTTGCTTTAAAGTTGTGGAGATGTCACTGCGATGAGCTTTAGCTTCAATCATCTAGAAGAGCTGCAGTTTCAGCAAAATTAATTTTATTATTTCTCCTCACGTAAAGAGGAATATTGGCTTTTCCTACTCGCAGGCTGGGCAGGCCAGCATTATTCGGCTGCTGTACCAAAGGATGTTGTCTGTGCTTTGTCTCCTTTGCCCAGTTCTGTGTAGTATCACATTAGCATTACTTTCTGGACAGAGCTGAAATGGAAGTGTAGCCATTTCCATGTGGCTGTTTTTACCATAAGTCTGCAGTCCAGCAGTCAATATTAGCTCAGCACAGCAAAGCAAACTCTCTTAAATGCTGATTACCTTCTTTCATCTGGGCAGATAGCCCACATACAAAGGGTCAGTTCAGAAACTATACATACTGTAGGATGTCAGTTTATTGAATCTTAGTTTCTGTTCTTGCACTGGCTGACTAAATGTTTTAACCATCAGAGAGCATTTTGTTTATTGCATATGGCTCTATATAGTGTTATATAGGCTCTAGTTGGACAGTACAATAGTGCAGTCAGTTGAACTTATAGTGGTTTTACAGGTGGGGTTGTTAGCATTAATGAAGTCCATTAAAATATCTTTATTCTCCTGCTGGGCGGTACAGTCTGCATACACTGGCTGCATGCCTTCTGTTGCTAATACACAGCCAGTTACTCCCCGTGAACTGACAGTAACCCCAGATCAGCTGGATATGTTAGTACCAACCTACTTCTGCCTTATGCTCTAAAACCCCACTGTGATGCAGTGGTTTTAGGAGCTTTCTGCCACACCAGTCCATTAGGGTGGAGGGAGAAGGGCTAGACTCACTCAAGGTATTGACACTCACTTTGGAGCAATGCATATTACACTTTCAATTCTTTAGTCTGTGGAATTGAGACTCTTGAAAAGGAGGGAGGTCATTAAAGACAGTGTTGTCAGATTTATTTATTTGTGTGTTTACTTAATGCTGCTTCTTAACTTTCATACAGTGGAATATAATTGTTCCAGATCTAATTAATCTAAACAATTGTAGCCCAAAGTTAAGCCATTGCTATCTCTGCTAAAAAGCTTCTTTTCCTATACAGCCACTTAAAGTTGTTTTCATTAAAGTGCTCATGCGCAGTAAAGAAGTGTAATAGTTCAGTGGCAGAGTGATTGCTTGTGTTAGCAATAGCACACCGGAGTTATATGACCTCTTATTAATCTGCACTTTGATAAGGTCCTAGAGTGGTAGGATTAATGACATACCACTGTAAATTATTCAAATTCATGCCTGTGCACTGCCTAGCTCTTTGGAGAAACATGCAAGTGATACTGAATCTTTTACTGCCTTAGAGAATAACTACAGTGGTCCAGAGACAGAAATTTGCTCATCTGTATTGTGGGTCATGTGAATCTGCATAAGAGTAGGCAGGCTTTCTTTTTTTTTATTTTTCCGCACATAATTTTACTTCTAAAAATATTCTACTTGTACAAAGGCTGCTTTTCCTATTTCCCCATCCTTTTCATTTTAGCTTTTGGGCCCCATACAGCATGCTGAGAGCTAAGTACCTAGACTAGCTTGGTGACATTAACTTCATTTGGTCCACAAGGCTTTCCTGGCTGCTTATGTTTCCCTTGTGCTACGTCAGCCTCATCAAATCCTATTTTTCCTCTTGGCTCCTTTCTGTCAGCCTGCATTCTTTTGAACATTGTCTCTTCAGCCATATCTCATCTCATGCAGTGCTTTCAATTCTTGTTACCAGCATTACCTCTCCTGTGAGGATTATAAACCCTGCTCCTGGTGCAGCAAAACTATGTTGATTTCATGGCCAGGACAATCTTTCTCTATGGAAAAGAAAAATGAGAATGTCCCTCTCACTTTTTAAGATCTTTTCCAGAAATTCATGGGCCTGAATGTCAGAGGGACTATTAGTATTTCTGGTACAGTCCTATATAACAGCTCACAGAATTATTTCCTCAGTCATCCCCCTATCCAGCTGAGTAAGCTGTGATTAAAAGCTGTCCTAGATCAATTTACAGGAAACAATACGTCTAGCAGTGGAGAGTTTTCCACATCCCTTAACCTTCATTGATTAAATGTTTATCAAGTGTTCAGCTGGGAGTCTAACTCCTACCCATGACTTTCACAGCTGTTTTTTAGTCATAAGAAAAATAATCTATTTAGCTTCAAGTAGCACTCTTCTGTGTACTACTGTGTACCATATTGATGTCACTTGGAAATTTGTGTCAGGTCTAAAGCAAATCCTTATGCATGACGAGTTAACTCAAAAGAGTTAGAGATTACTCTTTCAAATTCTCCATCTTTTAAGTAAGCGTAGAAACTGAATACAGTACAGACCATTGTGCCTGTGTTGTACACAGCGTCATCCTACTTGAAAATTTCTGCTCTCTCTATCGAGGCATTGTGTTAGCTGTTGTTGCAGTAGCTTTCCATTGAAACTAAATGTTCAATAGAGGAAAGCTCAAGTAAAGCCAATTGGAAATATTGTCAGAAGGTGAACATCCTGCAGCGGAGTGCAGGGTCGAGCAACATCAACTGTCGTTAAGAAGCGTTAAGAAGTGTTTTCTCCTCAGCACAGTACCATGCCCAAGTTCTACTGATGATTTCTATTAATAGGAGTTGTCCTTTAATATGGCTATATATTGTCCTGAGGCTGCTCTGCTTCTCTGAATGTGAGTGAATATCGCTGCACGACAAGGGATTGCTCCCCAGGGACTCTACCTCACCTATCAACACTACCTAACTGGGCATCTCCACACCATACTTTAGTAAACATTATAGAGTAATACTGTGCTGAGTTGCATTTTGGTATACAGCATGTGTACTGCCTAGGCTGCTTCTCAGCAGTTTGCAAAGCACTGCTTTCCCTTTTTCCAGTAGAGTGACACTAATGAAGAGGTTCACAAACCTCTTCTCTGCTCCTGTCTTTCCCACAACATTTAGACTGTTATCAGTGAAAAGATAAGCTCGCTTTTTATTCTTGATGGTCCACTGTTACTAGAAAAAGTGATCAAAATTTTTCATTTTTCTGTCACAGAACAATCTTTATAATTAACCACTTATGTATCTAGAATTTGCTGGTAGACTTGCTACACCAGTGCCTTTGGAACTCTCAGTGCTCTGCAGCCCATGAAAATATTGTTGTTTGCTGAGCTCATACTTCTTAAATCACATTAGTCTTTTTTAACAACACAAAAACATATCTCAGGGACTTTGCTTAAAATCTTTTACGGCACTTTGCCTTTGAAACCTCTACGAAATTGTAATGGCTTTTCAGTTTGATTTGCTGGCAAGAAACAAGTTGACTGCCCTTTCTTTGGAAAACTTAAAGGCTGAACAGAAAATTATTTTGCTGACACACCAAATGTTTTTTGCAACTGAACTGATTTTGTTCAGTAATAAAAGTTGATTGGTATAATGAAAGAATGTTTTATGTAGGCATCACACAACTGCAGGCCCCCAGCCTTCACTGAGACACTCAGACCACACTCTGAGCCCATTTGAATCAACAGGCTTATCCACATGGTATATACTGCAGAACAGAAAGCTCAGAGCAAAAAAGTCAGTCTCCAATTACTTCTTTTTCAATTTTTTTAATGTCCAAAGTAGGTAACATACTGTTCTCTTCCATTCCCTCTGAAATGTATGCATGTGTATATACTTATGTAGAGAGAGATGTATATATTCACATATAGACGCCTATATGCATGTATATGTATGCATATATGTATATGTGCATATGTATGTACATATGTATTATTTTGATTTATATTCAGCGGTCTAGTTTATGTTTGGCTAGGGACCTGTGGCTGCTATCTCACTGTCAGCTTAGCATTGTCCAGAAGACAGCATTGTCCAGTCTGAAATCTCCTTTCTTCTTTCTATTCCCCAAATAGATGATGGGGTACTCTAGGGAAGAAGGCCTGAGAACTGCATGTTAGTGGCTGGTACTTTCTAAGCAAGCTTTCTGAGAAGCAAAAAAATAGGCATTCTTATACTTCACAGAGTATAGCAGGAAAGGAAGGAGCCATTACACAAACTCTTGCTGTTTTTTTACTGAAATCCAAGGAATCACTGATGTTTCATATTGCTAGCTTTGTACTAACTAATATAAGCTTAAGCTGAAGACAGATGCCTTCATAACTCCCAGTTCACTAGTGGTTTCTACTATTGCAGTTTAAGATTGCTAATCATTCATTCATTTAGACACTTCCTTTTTTTCTACAGCCTTCTTTGTCTTCTGTTACTGAAACATTTAAATCTAAGAACTTGTTCTCCCATATGCCATAATTAAGTTTAAATGTTAATTTTGCCAATTTCCTGAAATGTATATTTAACAGGAGTTTCATATCTTAAGCAATAATGATTTTTTTTTTTTTTTTTTGCACTGGAACAATAAAAAATGCTCATTCAGTTTCTGTTTCGAGTAATGGAAGCTACCCTCTTTGCTTAGCTGCTAACACACCTCTCATTTTCTCTATATGATTAAATTCCTCTGAAATCCCTACATAGCTTTACAGAAGTTTCCCATTGCCTGATGCTGTTGACCACACAGGTACCTAACCCTTCTCTTACTTGTTACTCTCTCAGTTCCTTTTTTTTGCTTGAAATTTACCTTAGATTATTAGATCCTTCTTATTTTTTTCCCTCTATTATTAAAAACCATTTCTGCTCAGTTTGTAACCTAAGAACACTGAAATGGAAGGACCTCTGGGCTAACCAAGTCTAGTCCCTTGCTGCTGCTGGAAGAACCAGCTTATATAACACTCTTAGCTGGTCAATGAAGCAGTTAAAATCAGTACCTCTTTTGTTCAAGGAGTTTTGATTTTTCAGGGATTCCAGTCATGCAGGTGACTGCACTTCCTTTGTCCATGAACACTCTCTTTCGTAATCGTTTCTGATTGTGGCTAGTTTCTGGCTTCACAGAAGAAGGGGAGAATGTCTGCATGAGCTTAAGAAGACCTCTTGATGCAGGACTCTAAGTCCTATTAATTTATCACAAAAACCAGACTTGTACTCAGAGGAGCCTGTCTTTCATAAATTTATTTATTCCCTCCACCTGTTGTGACAGGCCAGATGTGCCACTGTTGCTATTTCACCCTTTCTAGGGGACAGAGCTGTTTTGACAGTCTCTGTAAGGGCACGGTGGATTTGTTTGGTTTTCATGCTGGTCACACACAGTGGAAGGCTCCTTTAAACAGGGCTGGCAGAAGTCCATGCTGTCCCTCACTGTGGGAGCAATTAACTCTATTATATAGATAACCAAGCCCATAGAAATGAGGTATGGGTACTATTACATGCCCCTGCAACATTTGTTTAATTGCTAAAGCACTTGTTTATGCACTGCTTTGCTGGAAGAAAATGTATTAAACTATAAAACAATGATCTGTCAGGTATAAAGCCTGCAACCTTGGGGGGATCATTACAGGGCCTACATCACAAGAACTTAAGAAACTTTGTCATATATCAAATGTGTGAGACCTAAGCTTCAGAGACCTAGCTATAAGGCAGTTTTATGGACTGTCAGTATGAAGAGAATATTTACATATTTTTATCAGTCAGTAATTGGGTTTTTTAAAATCTGTGTTTTCTGTCTTCTTGAATTACACTATATCATGTTGTTCATAAGAAACTGCAGCATTGTCATGTTAACAGGTATTGCTGTGTTACCTCAAAGCGTCTGATTTGCTTCCTTGTAATTGTTTGGTAGAACAATGAAATTAATGAATTGTGTTCAAGCCAGTGGCAGCTTTGATGATTTTTAGCTGGCAGAGATATCAACAGAAAATGTTATGGTAGATGTGAGTATGCAAATATGTATAATGCAATAGAGGTGTAACAGATAAATATCATACAAAAATGGAATCGTGTATGTTATTCATTATCAAACTAAAACTACAGAAGAATAAGTGCTGTACACAGGTAAAGATGAAAAATGACCAATATCTTGTAGATTTCTCCTGTATGTTTCTTTCCAAGCTAGCATCATTTGCCACTTGCCTGTTTCTGAAAGCTTGGATATAACCAGTGAAATCACCACTGAAGGCTACTGCTCGGGTTTATACAGAAATTCAAATATGAAACTTGTTGCATGTTGTGACACTTGCATTTCACAATTATTTCTGGAGGCAAGTAAGAGAAAGTTGCAAGGTCCTTTCAAGGTAATGGCCATTTTTCATCACTCTGCAGAACATATTTTAGCAGGGTTTATGAAGTTTTAGGGGGCATTGAAACCACTGTACCCTAGACAAGAGCCACCTCTGGTTGAAGCCTTATTATATTAAAAGATATTGATTCTTGCAAATGTGCACCAAACTTGCATCTTAAATTATGTGTGTGCAAAATGTAATAGCCTATGTATGTATTCGTAGTGAGATACTCTGGTCTGGCTTACGTTTATTGGCTAGCCACATAATTTTAATTGGTACAAGGCAAACTGAATAAATTTAGTGCTTTATGATTTCTGATAAAACTTTGTGGAGCATAAACTTCTATACTCAAGAGGTCTGGTCCCCATTACATGGCAGTTGCATCTGCTTTAGCATAAGCTGTTGTTTAAGGCTGAAAGTTCTTTATAAGTAGTCTGTTATTTTACTGTGTTTTGCCTTTGTTATCGTGTATTTAGATGCCAAAATTGAAAGAAGTGGAAAAAGTAGCATACTTTCTGTCCCTCTGAGCTTCTTAGAGTAATTATGATTCCATAAGTAAGGTCATATTCTGGAAATTAAAACGTGATCTTAAGTCTAAACAATTGTGTAAATTATGATTTTTTTATTTAAGACTATTTTATTATGTGATTTTTAAAATACTGATTGTTTTGGGGAAAGTTGATGCAGAAATTTCCTCTACTGGGAATCTACACCTTCCAATACCAATGGTATTCATTTCTTCCAGTCCTCTTAAGGTATTTAACCTGTCAGTCCTTGAGGGTTAAGTATAAAATACCATTTTCAAGCTACCTAGAGACAGCTGTTGGTACTAATGATCTTTGGAATGGAAGAAGGTGGTACAATCACTTATGGAGGAGGGCAAAAGATGAGAATATCTGTTTTAAATTATGGTATGTTCTGTTTTCATTCATTTTCCATGTTGGTCTGTCACTCAAGTGTTGATCCTGGCTGCGTCTGACACTTTGAAATCTAATGAGCTCACAGCCAAAGTCTTGTAGATGAAGGCTATTTCTTCTGATATCTCATAATTTTCCTGCTTGTTTTTAAAACTACCTATATCTATTTTCTCATTTTAAGTCAGATGACCTTGGACCATCAAACTGTAAGCTGATGTTAAAATGAATAGTTCTTTAACTTGCACAGTGACTTTAGCAGAACTTTCAGCACTGATGATATGCCACTTTGCTCAGCATGACTTTCTTTGACTGTATGTTTCAATTGCACAGATACAAGCTTTAAAAATTAATTACAGACTTTCTTCAATCCAGAAAAATAAGAATCTACATACACAACCCTGGTTCTGAATTTTTTTACCATCTTTTTCCTCCTCCACTCACTTTACTTTTTTTAAAGAAGTTTAAACTTTCCAGAAATCACAATAGTCAGTATTGGTATAAACTGTCAGTTTGGGTCTGATAAATGATCCCAGATGTTCCTTAGAGTTGGGTATCAGAACAACTCATTCAAACACCTTTGGGAGGTAAAATGATAACTGGGGAATACTATAGACTATAGATAATATAAAGAGGCCTTTCTGGTTCTATAAGTTTCTTGCTATGCTTTTATAAGAACCACACACATGTTGAACTGTTTCTGTTAGCAGAAATCTACCTCTGCTACCTGGGAGCCACTCGGACTTCATGGCTTCTGAGAGGCCTCTGACATAGAAATTAGAGATGCTCCACCTGCTATAAAAGCTTTTGACTGAAGTGCTGCAGCTACAGGGCAAACCTCTGGACATGCAGGCATGGTTTTGGAGCAGAACAACTACTTCTCAGTGAGGTTGTACCTGATCTGTATAACAGAGACTTCCTTATACAGAAACAGACCTTTTTGGAGCTGTGCAAATAAACTTTTCCTGTGTCACAATATCATAGTGGGATTTTGACTTATTCTAGGAAAACTCATGCACTATCCCTCCATAGCTTGTTCTGAGGTAATTGATCAGCTATGACATGAGTGCTGCTCCCTAAATTCTGCATGCTTTGGTGGCAGATGAAATTAGATATCATACTTAGACATTTATACAAGACATTGCTGGTTAATGACATTTCAACCAATGAGATATTAGTGGACATTGTTTTGGATAACCCCTCCCAGGCTGTCCTGCCATGACCAATGAAGCCATAACCTGAACACATAATCATTAGGAAAACAGAACTTAATTACTCGCCTATTAGTCACAGATTTTTAGGTGGAGTGACCTGTTAGGAGGCCAAAGGCAATAAAGAATTGTACACACTGTTGTTTGGATGTCAATAGCACAAATGTCATAGTGTAAGTAAGTGTGTGCAAGACTGTGCAGGCCATTATGCAACCAGAGTATTTTTCAGAGGGAGGGGATCCTCAGCATTGCTGCCTTCCAGAATTGGTTTCTGCAGTGACGGAGCAGTCCTTTAGAACAGGCATAGGGAAGCCAGCCCAGGGCATGGCCCTTTTACTATACTGCCAAAAATACAGTGCTTGCTTAAATATCCTTGTGAAAGGCATCATCTATGCTTTGATATGTTTACCTTTCAAACTGACTGAGGAAGTAAATCATGACTGATATTTTGTTATGTATTGATTAGTAGCCTCTGTTGATTTCTGTATCTGTCCTCATGGCAATTCATGTTTGCACATTTTTAGATCATGGGATTCTGTTCACCTAAAAATTATGGTTTTTTCTGACATTTGTTTTTTTTCCTCTAGACTTTAGTACCTTCACAACCAAGCTATCTTCTATTATGTGAACAAACAGACATCCTAGGAAGCTCATGTCTCTCTGTAACCAATTTTCAAAGTATTTGCTTAGAAGTAAAAAGCAGTGCAAAACCAATAACCATCATCATCAACATAAAATGCAATATATTGGGGCAGAGAGTCCAATCATACAGGCTGCTGTTCTGTTTGTTACCTTGATAGTCTTGCACATGTGGTATAGTTTGCAAAGACATTAATGCAATCTTTTCTTCCTCCAAATGAATAGAAACTGGTGGACATTTGACTTAGGCATTTACTTTCCCATTGTGGTAAGAAAGCAATTCTAAATATCTGTGGTCACTGCTGCATTTTTACTTCTTCAGACAAATTTAAAGAATCCCCACTCTTCTATGAAAAATGCTGTGAAACACACAAATGTCCTTATTGACCTCACTTTGGTCTTTGACCTGACCTTTTTGAATTCATGTTCATTAATGAGAGAAAATAAAAAACTTGGAAATGTTAACGTTATTATTCTTGGTAAATGTTAAATTGTAACTAGACCAGCCTAATAAGGCTGTGTGTAGATTACAGAGGAGTGAAACCCACAACTAGTGAGAAGTTAAAATCACAGGCAGAGCAATATTTGCCCATGGCAAACTTTCAGATAAAAACTCCACTTTTTCATAGTTGTAACTGGTACTGAGAGAAAGTGGAAACATATAGTTTCCCATAGCTTAAAGGAAAGCTTGTGTATTGTCACCGAACCTTCATGGAAAAGAAGATTAACAAACTATTAATATAAGATAAGAAAAATCAATTATGCCATACCAAATAAATTATTAATTTCCTGATAACTTACTGGTTTTTATTTAAAGCCAAACACCTTCTGTTCATCAAGCATAATTAAGAAAATATTTTACTGCAAAATGGTTCTAGGGAATTGTTTGCTTCTTCAGGTGTCCAAGTCCTCTTGTACAAAGAAAAAAAATAAAAAAGACATGTGACTGTGCTGAGAGAGAGAGGATAAATTTCACCATAAATCTGTCCTGTGTGCCTTCTGTGTAATGGCTGGACCATAGATCTAAGGCATAAATTATGTTTCCCAGACAGTTTGCACTTCTACCTACTGCTCTCATGCCAAATAAGAAAGTATGGTAGAATAAAAGTCTGATCCTAGAATACTTTCATAAAATTGTGTAGTCTTATCCATGCTACAAGATTAATTGCATAAATATATATGTTTTGTATGCATGCAGACTCTAGGAATACAAAGAACATGACTGCTCACAGCCTTCCTATGCAGTACAGAGTAGAAAGTGGTATTAACAAATTACTTAATTTCCACAGTGTAAGTGTAACTAAGGCCTTAGGCATTTTTCTTTATTTACCATTTTTAGGATTAGCTAGTTCTAGAGAAGGAGGAGAGAAATTAATATCAAAAGCAGCTCTTATGTTTTTATCTTCATTTTATTGATCCTAAATAAGCTCAGTATATTTGGAGGATTAATTCTATTAAGCAGAAAAAGTCAAGGGATTTAAAAAGGCACTCCTGGAAAAATCTCACCTTTTGAGTAATAATTCATAGTCAGCATGGAGGTTACTGAAACAGTCACAAGAGATATGAATATTCTTTGCACAGGAGGAAGAACAAAAGAGGACTTTAAATTGTCATGAAGTCATGGTATTTATTAGAGGAAGCACTTCACTTTAAGACGGGAAGAAATGTTACTATGTTTTGTCAGTTTTCTCACTTCATGGGAGAGAAGGGAGATGAGGGACAAAGGGAAAAGAGATAAAGGAGAAGGAAAACTCATATAAAGAAGAAACAAATCCTTCTTTTTCACTGTTTAATAGTCTGACAGTGGGGGGTTCGACAAGATGACCTCCAGAGGTCCCTTCCAACCTCAAACATTCTGTGTCTTTCTGTTTAAAAGTGAGGGGCAGAAAACAAGATTCATAATTTTCATTTTATATCACAATTTCTTTTTAACTGAATTTTTCCTTTACATATTGGCCTGATCAATAAGTATTCCAGGTTAAAGACATAGCACACATTTGGGGATACTGAAAAAATTTCCAACCAGAGTATTTTCTGGAATTACTCATTTCACCAGAAATATGAGTAGCCTGTTATAATGATGTATTTTGATCTATTTCAGAAACATTTGCTGTTGGTTAATCTTGGCTACTGGAATAGGCAAGCCAGTGGTCTAAATCAATACAGCAATTTTATTAGGACCCTGCAATACAGAAGCAAGGTGAGAGCTGATGTCCTTCAGATGAGAGTACTTTTTGTATGTATTTAACTTCTTCCCTATCTCCTGACTGTGATAAATTATAGCACAGAGATGCTTATTTAAAGGTTTTAAAGATGACAGTGAAATAAACCAAGTATATTTTAGTGCAACGTGATGGGGATAGAGCTCATAAAGGTATATTGTGCCTAAATTCTCACCTTTTGTCATGTATAAAAAAGGAGCAAGAAGATATGGGATGAACTGATTTATCCTTGTGGGGATGAGAAAAGTCTCATTTCTAAGTTCATATACATAGATTTTATTTTTCCTTTCAGTCAGAGAACAATGCAAGCTGGCTATTGAGGGGAGTTTATGCACATGTGTTTATACTGTTTAATAAACAATATTATATGGAGAGGAAACGAGCAGCTGTCCTTTTTTTCCCTTCTATCCATAAATCTGCCACATCACTGAATCTGACAAAGTGAAACTCTCTAGCTTTCAGTTTGTGCATAACACTGTTGCCAAACTTCATAAAGATATTTTATGGCCTGTTGAAGTGCTAAGATGCTAGACTTCATGAAAAATGAAGTCTCTAAATGGATTGGAGCTATATCACTTGAGGAGTCTAGAAAATATCACGGAGAGTCACAGCTATTAGTGACAGCACTGTGGAGAAATTTCACCCTGCTTATGACATGTCTCTTATAAAATATCCAAGCACACAGTGTCACTAATAATGAGCGGTTTTCACCCAGGCATCAAATTACGGTATCTAGGTCCAGGCTGCTTGGGTCATTTAAGTTTCCTCTGTATGGCAAAAAGAGTGGTTGCATGGGCTTTCTAATTGCCTTAGTCTGTGTGAAAGGTAGGATGTGAAGTATGGTTATCCATCCACACAATCTTACCGAAGCATGAGCTGCTGTTGTCCCATGTTTTCTACCGCTCTCACTCAGGCATTTCTGTTTTTCACTTGTACAGATACTGGTTCTGCACCACCAAGCAATGAGCTGCTTCAGAGATATGATCAAAAGGTCAAATCACCTTTTTCTTGAATTAGCTTCACAAATTTCCTTGTAAACAATCACATGAGAATCAGGACTTTCACAAGGGAAAGAGGCAGAATGCACATTTGGGAAGGCAGTACTGTGACAGTATATTTTACCTTAAGCACTGTAAAACCTCAGTAGTAGTATCTCTGTTGCTATTTTGCGGTCTCATAACCTCATGTACCATCAGTCCAAGTCATCCAGCACTGATTTCTGCCCCACCATCCCCCAGGTACATGTTGCCAACATATAAACACTGCCAGAACTCCAGTTTTGTAGGAAGTTTGTTTAGAGTTCACCTCTTCAAGAAAAAACACAAAGCAAAAAAACTGTCTGCACTCAGATCTAACAAAACAATGCACTTTGATATGTGTTGATAATCCAACAAAACAAAGTGCATGTGTTAATTTTTTTTTTCATTCAAAATATTTTTTGGTTCAAGTCAGTCCTCCAGTGTGCACATGATTCTAATTCTTCCCTTACTTTCCTGTAGGGAGGCTTTTACTCTAGGGTGTGGATTCAGCCAATCCCAAATTTAGCACCCAGCTAAAACATGTTTTTCCATCCTTGCCTTCATTCTCTCCTGTAACTGGTCACAGACAACTTTGTTCTAAATTCTTCAATAATCTGTCAAATGACAAGGTTGCTGAGGTGAGCAAAGCTCCATTATGAGGTGATAAATTGCTACTTTACCTGGGATTCAGGATGTGAGTTAGTAGCTACCCCTGAGTCCTTTCACACATCCCGGGGGGGGAAGTCATCTGTCAAGTTCAATGCCTTAGTTTCTTGGCATGTCTCAAACTTCTTAGGAAGCTGACTTTCGTCTGGAGCAAGTATTCTTATATTAAAATGAGTAACTTCTCTCTATTCTTTTGATCTTGTTTAAGAAGTACTTCAAGTAGTTGAACGTGGTGAGTTGACCTTGGCTGGTTGTAAGATGCCCACCGACAGGCTCTATCACTCTCCCTCCATCAAGAGGACAGGGGGAGAAAATATGATGAAAAGCTCATGGGTCAGGATAAGGACAAGGAGGTCACTCAATAATCACCACCATGGGCAAAATAGACTTGTCTTTGGGAAGATTAATGTAATTTGTTGCCAATTAATAACATAGTAGGATAAAGAGAAATACAAACAAATCTAAAACTACTATCTCCCCACCCCTTCCCTTCTTGTCCATCTTGGAGCCAGCTGAAAATGGGTCTGCCCAACATGGGGGCAGCTTCTGGTGCCTCCTCACAGAAGCCACTCCTGCAGCCCCCTCCTGCTACCAGAATCTGGGTACTTAAACTCAATACACTGATCCAAGAAATCGTAACAAGAAAAACAGAAAATTATTTTCAGTAAAATCAAAAATAAAGAAAAAACCCTAAAAGAGTATTCCGGAAGCCCTCCAATTTGGTTAAGAATAAACGGGTCGTTTAAATTTAAGATTACTCAAGCCATCATGTTTTTTATTTTTGCCATGGTACTAGAACTATGAAAAGTCTTTGGAATGCAGTTCTGTTCCCTTCCCAATTAGATTAATAGCCTAGTCCAACCTAAACAGTTGCCTACTCCCCCCAGCACCCTTCATCTTAAGTCTGTGCAGCAACCTAAGAACTAATAAAAAGTATGTGTATATGTTCTGGAGAGCCAGGGGAAAAGTGTTTGCCTTACTCCTGAGAAACAAATCTAAAATTTCTTCTTCCTTTCCCACTGTCTCAAAACAGGTTGCTGCTAGGTTCAGCTGAGGAAGAGTGGAAATTCTGCATAAGGGATTGTCTCTGGTACAGGGTGACAGAAGTTCATCTAAACATGTGAGCTGTTCATACACTGTCTGCTAGAAGTTGCTCTCCTAATAGCCATGACAGCCTAAATAGACATTGTCAGTGTACATCAGTCCTTGAGAACATCAGCTGATAGGGTGGTAAAGCCATCAGGAGGAGCAGAACTGAGGGGCAATAGAGTTCAAAGAAAAATTAAATCTGAAGGTCTATCAGGGTTGTTGCTGGCAGCTTCCACAGAGCAGTGATGGCTGATGCAATGTATCCTCTGCATGGTTTAATGTTTAAGCAAGAAAAATCCTCACATAAACGATGAGACATCAGGTGTCCAAGTCTCTAAGCATAGTCCTGTGTAAAGAATTCTTCAGTACTCTAAGCCCAAGGCAGTACTCTACTATGACCATATGCCCATGCAGTTGGGGGTACTTCCCAATAACATTGCAACTCTTGCTCAGGCATGGTGGTGAAAATATTTCTCCATCACTGCTGTCTTTCTACCAGTCAGAGGACCAAAAGAAATACTCACCTTGTGGATTGGGCTTCTCAGAGGTATTCGTTTACCTTCTGGGAGTGTGGGGATTTTTATTTTCTCTCTTCTGTCATCATCCTGTTTTTATTTTCACCAGACTAGCTGTCACATCGTTTGAAAATTTTGACTCTTTCAAGCAGCGGTGTTAACTTGGCTCATCACTAATGGCTGAGTTATGAGGGAGACTTAGTAGATGATAGATAAAAGAGTAGCAAACAAGGAGGATATTTTGTTCGTATTTGTTTTTTCTATCTGACTTAACTTCCTCTTATTTCCTCTTTTGTTTCCTGCTGCCTAGATTTTGCTGTGTAAATATCAGTGTATCACAGAATCTCTCCATACTTGTTCTTTCCCTTACCTGAAGAGAAATAAAATTTCCCTCTAACTACAAACTTTTGAACTTACTTGTACGAAGCTACATGCAGTGCTTTTGACTTGTATTTTTCCTTAGTAGGACAGAAGTTCCTTGCATTGCTTCTACTTGCTCTCCTCCTAGGGATTAAAACCTACTTAGGTTAGGTTTTCCTTCTCATCACGCTTCATTTCTGTGTGAGGATTTTTTCCCATTTTTTCCCTTTTAACTACTCTTTTAACAGGATGTTTATACTGAAATTGAAGGTAATTATTCTGCTGTTTTCTATTAACTCATTTCTTAAGCTGATTTCGGCTGTTCAAAATTGGATTAAAAAACTGAAAGAAATATCAGCTGTCATGCTTCCAGGCATTTGATGACTTTGCAGGATTAGGAATACACTTATCTAACAAGTGGGGTTTTTTCCATAAAACTGTCTGATACAGCAGTTCAAAACTTGCCTGGAAGCAGCTAATATTAGGCAATGTTGAAAAGAGGATAACCACACTTCATATACCACTGATATAATCAACATCACAAATCCCCACTTCTATAACTTTGTTTCTTGTGCCTATGCCACTGCACATCACAGCTGTACAGGTCTTCATTTACAGTTGTGATGCAAGAATTTATGAGAAAATCACGTGCTTTAAACTTGTCTTTTGGTTTCTTAAATTTGCCAATGGGCAAGAAGCACAAGCCAGGCTTCTCTTAACATAGCTCTGAAATAGAGAAGAAAATCAAGAAACATTAACACTGACAGTAAATGGGTATTTAATCATTTGTGATAATGATGAGGAACACTATAGTAGTCAGTATAATGCTCATTATCCAGTGTAGAAAGTGATTTGTATTCATTAATATATTCACAGGTTCATATTCCAACATCTCCATGAGCTGGGAAAGTTAATGTACAAATGAAACAATAAAGAATATATTTAAACGAAATCCTTTTAGGGGTTAGGTGAGAAATAAAAACTACTTGAGGGAGAGTAACACGATTTTTAAAATTAATTTTAACTGAGTCTAAGCTGCTGCATTATGTGTGCTAAATCAAAGGGACTTTTTATTGAGTAAAAAAGGAAGACAGTTATTGATGATGATAATCTGCAGCAATAGCAATCACTATCAATTATTAAATTCTTCTGATGAAATGAAGAAACTAGTTATCATAGAGGGAGAGGTGGAGTAGCCTTTTAAATAAATAAATAAAAGGCAAAGCACTGGAACCAGCAGAGTATCTCGGTTTGCATTAGCTACTAACGCAGACGATGCACTACAGAAAGATTGAACCACCACAGCAAGGATGCTTTTTCTTTTTCTGCCTCCAGCCTTTCTCTTCTCCTCTCCTTTCCCCCCACCCCCACCCCCTTCAGTTGGAGAGCAAAGGAAAGGCTTTAGTGACCTTGAGACATTTCCATGTCTTTCCTTTGGAGACGAGAACAGACCATATAAAGTTCACATGTGCATATTAAGCCTATAACCATCTGCTCTAATTATGAACAGCGTGGTGGTTAAGTTTAGCATTTGGAGAGGAGGTCTGAAGGTCAGCTGCACTTCAGCTGCAGTGAAGTATGTTAGGCTGACTTGAATAAGTGAAAAATAACAGCAATAAATGAGCAGCTAATTTTTTAAGTGGGTTAACTTGTCGGGTATTTAAGATCAGAAATAGCACCAGAGGATGGTACACTTTTATCTCAGATGTAACAGGAATTAGAACTTTCTTCATAACCTTAGGATGCTGAAATAACTTCTTGACAGTGTTTTTTTTCTTTTTAAATTGTGATGCTGTAAAAAGAGCACACTCATACCTTAGAATGCATTTGCTGTGTTTTTAACAGAACTCTGTTATTTAGTTGTTTTTTGGAACCTGTCGCTTCCTTTCTTGTGTGAGGAGATGGAATACATTAAGTAGCAAGCGCTCCTGGTGGGTTGTGGGAACAACCATCTCTCCAGAATACAAGTTACTGTTGTGTAAATTCTGGGTGTTTATGACTCATATTTTAGTATTCTGTGAAAGCATGCATCCAGGCAGCTCTGTGGGCTTCAAATATTTGTTTTCTTTATTTAGTTGCTCATTGCCTAGATGCTAACAACTTTTTGTGACATTTCAACTCTGAGAGGTGCCACCACACATTTTTTCGAGAAGCCATAATTATGATAATGAAGGACATTCTTTCTGAGAATGTTTCAGTTACTTAGATTAAAAGGACATTGAGAATTAGAAAGAGTCTCCTTATGGAAATTCCCTGTTTAGCCAGGATTTGCTGTGTTCAGTGTGAATGTTTGCTGTATCCACTCAGTTTTGGCAAATTAGAGGAAAGTAAGTCTAGCTCCATCACGACCTGATAAACACTTCTTTTAAAGTGTTCTTTGCTCTTGTGAACAGGTGATCAAAGTCTGGGCATGCAGCCCAGGGACTCTGGGGGATGGTGAAAAGTATTATAAGTCAGACAAGTGAAAGAATGATTCAGTACAGTGTTTAGACTCATTCTGTTGCATGCCCAGCACAAGAAAGAAACAGGTATGCATGAGTAAGGGGCAATGTGTAGCAGGTCATTATCCTGAACAGTATCTAAAGTACAGTAGGGAAAGTAATACTGCTGCAGTAGCTTAGACTTGCCAATAGTGTTCACTGGCATGATGTAAAGGAGAAAAGAAAAATGGAAGACTTGAAGGAACAGCCTTGCCTATAATTTGTAGGCAATGTTCCTATTATGAAATAGAATATTTAGAAATTAGCAATAACTTCACCAAAGTGTTATTAAAACCTGCTAAAGTAAATGACCTTGTATTATTTTTCTGGGAGGTGGGAGAAGGTGTGAGGAAGAGTTGTTTGATTAGTTACCCCAGCCCTCCTGATGTCCATTGAACTTGGACTCAGCTCCTGATCTCTTCATAAATCAGGACAATCACGGATTGTTAATAAGTTCAAGGTATTTTTTTTATATCGTTTTCCACTTGGTTGTTCAATGAATGTCGTTCTGCAGATGTTGTTTCTTGTTCTGTTTTTATTTACTTACATATGGAACTGTGTAAATACGAACCAATGTGTAGTGTTTCATCTGGGATTTAAAGAACTTTGGATACTTTGAAATTAATGGGTTTCCAACACTACCCTTCTAGAAACTCCAATTCAGCTCAAGAAATTGAGTTACTAAATTGTTTCATGTGCCTTCAAATCCAAAAATGTAAGAATACCTTAAATTTCTGCTTTTGTAAAAAACCCACTTGAAATATACTTTTAGCACAAAATGAGAAAATGCACCCAGTAAACCTATTCTGTGTTTATTCAGTACTGAAACATACTTCAGTATTGTTTTATATGTTCATGAATGATTCCGTATGTTTATAAGCGTCCCTTTAAAAAACGAACAACCAAACACAATCCCCCTGAAACTTTTATGTACTTGACTCTTCAGCACATTTTCAAAAGTCCTTTTCAAACCATGATTTAAAGAAATCTGGGCTATTTTACATGTACAGAATTATTTAATTCTCAGTGGGTTCTGTTCTGGTCTTTTACAGATTTTAGATGGTCTAGGTTCTACTGTCAAGAGTAAATGAGATAATCAGACTCTAAGTTCTAAGGATATAACTTGAAAAATATTGCTTAGTTTGTTAATATTGGTTTTTTTAGTACTTCTATAGCGGGTTCCAACTCTGTCATAATCCATAGCAAAAAAACTTCCTAATAATTAGTTTCAGCTCTTAAGATTTCAGTGCTTGCTTCTTTGTTGAATATTCATTTCTGTTTCAGCCGAGGTCTTTGTGTTGATCTCAAGGGAACAAAGCTTTCAGACCATTACTTCATAGTTTTTCTTTCTTTCAGTATAAAGATTTAGGGCCTAACGCCAAAATAATGCTCTGTGAATCCTCATTAGAATGTTTTACTTAGCTGGTCCCTCCCACAGTCGTGCTACTTTTATGCATTAATCTGCTGTGTACATTTAAACTGATCAAATACTGTGCTAGCTCTGGAGCAGACTGTGGACTGCTCCAGTACTGAAACTGCAACAGAGCTGTGTTTGACAGGCAGCTCTGGCCTGTTCTGTCTCAGCACCAAGATACTTGCCTAATTAATTTTTAAAAAAAAAATCCATCCGTGTAATGATCAAAAAAAGATTATATTGAGGAGCAAATGTTAATGTGTATGGGCAACAAATATTACTCTGATATTCCATGTTTAATATTAAGTAGTGGCTTATGTTATCTGGAGCTAAGAGGAGGAATAGAGAGGGTCAGTCTATTAGGATATATACTTGACGTCAATCCCATAAATATTGTAACAACTTTTCTGCAATCCTCACAGGTACTGTGAGGTACCTGTGCAGTACAGGTACTGCTGGCTTTTGTGAGTAGCTGACAGTATATATCGTGAATAGTTACGCAACTTTTCTACTGTATTGATTACAAATGAGCTATTACATTCTAAATTATTCTCTAGATGTGTAAACCAATAGGTGTGTGAGGACTAAGGCTGGGAGACTGTAATTTCTACAGTTCTAAGGATTTGGTATTTCTTGTCCTGGGTGAGGAGCCATCTTCATATAAAAGGGAGCCAAAAAGAGTCAGCTGAAATAATTCAATGAACTATTTGACATTTTCAGTCTATTATTTAATGGTAAATTTAACTCACTGAATTGTTTCTGAAAAATTGCAGCTGTTTCAACTCCTTAAGTAACCTGGGAGTAATGAGCATTGTTAGAACAAATAAAAAGGTAAGAGACTTAAATCTTATCCTGTAATATTTATGCCTCCCTGCTTACCTTGTGATTCTGTATGTATTAAATGAGTGACATCTTACCCTTCTCAAAGTGCACATTTTGCACTTCTCAAAGTGCTGCACTTACTCTGAGCAGAGAAATCCACATATGCCTTTCAGCTGTGACTTCAGTGATGTCTGCAATGTGTGATTTCAGGGCTGCTGCCCTGGTGAACAGGCCGACTTTTTCTAAGCTTGTGTTAGTTTCTGCTCTGTGATACTGACCTACATGCTTTTCTATTGCATGATTTCAAAATAATAACAGTAGTAATAATAATAATGGTAATGGAGAGTGCTCTTCACAAGGCCTTCAAAACTGTGCTTTGTAGTTGGCATATAGTGTTTTTTAACTAATCTATGTTCTAATTAGCCAGTTCAGTGCTTAAAAACAAATGTATACTTTTTATTCAACTACAAGTTACCCCTTGGACTTCAGATTGCTGAAGTTCTTTATGCAGCATCCATTGCCATTCTGCTAGTTTTATCTTGGAGGAAAACCTGTAAGTAACTTAAATGCCACACGAAACATGCATAAGAAATATAAACTGGTGGGTTTTTCCTGTTCAAAGCAACATATAAACCCTCCCAGTAGTTAGAAATAGCAACAGACTGTAAACCGAGTATTGTCTGGTGCCATAAGGCTTTCTGCTTCTTTTAGCATATGACTGGAAATGTTAGGTGGGGAGAAGTGAATCTTCTGCATATTTTGTGCACTCCCAGAGCAGGGAGTAAAAAACCTCTGTAGGTGATCCGAAACAGGAGTCAGACCTTGAACATTCACCACCTTCATGAATGATGTGTGAGCTCTGCCTAATATGGGACTAGAAAAATGAATTAGTGTGAGGCAAAACTGCAGTTTTGCCTGACTTCAATGCTCAAAATATTAGGTATTCTCAAACTGTGAAACTTTAAACCGTTACTTTTTCAGAAGTTTCAACTTGCAGATATTTCCTTTCAGCCATAAGATCTAAAAACATCAATAAGATTTCAATTAAAAAACCTGTGATTGTCAATGGCTCATGAAGGAAGGAAAATTTTAATAATTAAAATGTCATTTTGGAATAAACTGAGTGTATCTAATAATCTGTGATTTGCGCGTTTTTGAGTAACAAACTTCTGACACCAGTTATTACTGTATTACCTTTTCTAAATATTACTCCTCTTTCTATCTCTCCATCTATATCAATTAAAATATAGTGATTTGGTCAGAGGTGGAAAATGAAAGTAGTCAATTAGGTCTGGGGGAGAATTCTTCAGTTGATTTTTAGCCTTATTCATGTTAACCATTCCTTTGAAACTTCCCTTACGTATTATCATAGAGCTGGTTATTAAAAAAAAAAAACAAAACAGTGTAGTTCTGCAGTACTTAGATTCTACACCCACATATGTTTGTTTTTTTTTTGTTTTTATATATGGGGATGGAATGTGGAGGAATTTTCTTCAGAAATAAGTGCTGCAAGTGGGTCTATCTTTCATGTATATCAGTTCCCAGTTCTGTAACTAGAATCACAGAATCACAGAATCACTGGTTGGAAGGGACCTCAGAGATCATCTAGTCCAACCTTTCTAGGAAGAGCAGAGTCCATAGATATGTGAAGTTTTTACTAATTCCTCGGTTCTTATAAATCAAAATCACACTCATATATCAGTTGGTCTTTCATACACATTTTTTATTCCAGAACTACCAAATGCAATGAACTGGGTCTTGTAACACAGCATCTTTTTCAGCTTGTTGAATATGATACTTGAAATTCCTGCAAAATTAAACTCAATTTATAATAATAGCTACTCTTCAGCTATTATTTTTTAAGCCTATTGTAAGAGCAATTGTTATAAGCATTGAAGTGTCCACTGGAGACAGGATTCTGAGGTTATGGTCAAGGACAAGTGGACAATCCATCATTTTAAAAACTTCTGGTAGGTCAAGTTGTATACAAATGCTTTTTTTCCTCTGGGAAAGACATCTGAACATTTTTCCCCTTATCAGAAATGAGCTTGCAATATATCTTTCCAAAAGAGAAGTTGTCTGGTGTTTTTAGGAGAATCTAACTCCATTAATAAAAGCATAATTACCCACTGTTCATCTTTGACTTTGATTACTTAGTTAGGAAAATATTTGGATTTATCTTCCTTTTCTATTAATTCTTTTTTTGTCAGCAGTCAGTGCTGCAGACAGCCATTATAACACTTGCCTCCTGAAGCTTTAACACTGTGATGTTTGCCCATGCTAAACATGTTATACCAGATATTAGACTGCTATCTCTGCCAGCAAGCCTTACTGTCTTGGAGACTGCTTCCTTGATTTATGCTGAACCAGTGTCTCTGAGAATAGCTTGCTTGTGCAAGCTTTGATCCTCTCTGGAATGCTCTTGATGTAAGAAGAAGAGAGATATGGGAAGAAACTGTACGGTGGTGACGTTGATTTTGCAAATTGCTGGTAAGTTTGTGCTAAACCTAAACAGGGAAGCCACCGATCCCATAGACGTAGGTGGCTGCTGAAACACATAGCCACAGCAGTACGCTGAAACTGCAAAGTTGATGTATGTGTCAGTAGCCCTTTCTGTGAATATTGTGTTGTTTTTGTCTAACCCTTTGAAATAAGATTTTATCAAAACTCCCTAGCAGAGGAAGCCTGATAGTTCTGGTCCTGTTCACAAGCGAAAACTTTGTAAACTAGTAAAGTTAACTAAGAACAGTTCTACCTTTAGGGGCATGTGCTCTTTTACCTGCTAAGACTTTAACTGCAATTCCATCTTCTCTTTTATGGAATATACTCAAACAAAACAAAAACCAACAAAACAAACATTACTCCTGTCTAGGTTTCACTGTATCATTTTGCTTATAATGTTTTTACTAGCACAACAGGAATCAGAGAGTCTAGTGAATAGGTGTAGAATAATTATTTGTATTTAAAAGCCTTACTAACTTTGTTACTGTGTCTTTGCTCTGTATTTAGTGAAAATATATATGAAATGAATATTTACTTTCTAAAACCCAAAACAGAATGCTGTGAAATGAGACTCTAATCAGACTTTAATCTAAGATATTAAAGTACACTTGCCTATTTTTTTGTGATTGTCCGTTTCGAAATGGAGCAGGTGCACAAAGATCTTTTCTTTGAATTATTTTGAGGTTGGAAATCATGCTGAAAGCAAACGTTTCAAAGAAGTGTACTGAGCTTTCCTGCAGTGCCTGATACTTCTGCATGTTGTCATTAGAAAATGGATACATTACAACTTTTGAAGGATAGTTTTTCAACCACAGGAATACAAAGTCAAATGTTGAACTTGAGAAAGTAGATGTCAATATTTGAAGCAATGCTGCCATCATGATGTTTGGAATAATAACAATAATTGAGTTCAGTTGGATTTAGGTGTGTTCTAAAGCAAATGTAGTATCTATCATAACATAGCAATAACTGAAGTCTTCATGCAAGCTTTTCTGTTTCTTTCTGCAAATTAAAATATAAATAGCAAATAAATTGATGTATTTTGTTTAAACAGAGCTTGAAATTTAATGAAATAAGTTTTTATATGAAATATGTGTGAATCTTCATTTCTAAATACAATAGATTTTAATCTATTAAGATTTTAAAACCAGCCTAGAAAAGGGCACAGTTACAGTACTGGAAAGAACACAAAGTTAGAAACTTCACAAGGTTTTGCATGACATATATTGTATTCTGATGCTGAGAATATGAATACTTGGTGACACGGTGGTAATTTCTAGACCTCTTATTGGGAATAACCTCCTTAAATTATTCCAAAACACGTAATTGTGGAAAAAAAAAAGAATTATATTTTAAGCTGTTTATACTTTCACAAAGTAAAAATAACATGAAGAGCAATGCTTAAGTATAGGTACAAAGCTAGTACACTTCACAGCTGAAAATTTCATCTATAATCTGTCTTTAACTCAAAAAGTATATGCAGTGCATAATGGTAAAAATAAGTGTTATTTATCTCCAATACAGGAAAGGAAATTTATCAGATATATCTAGGGAACTGGAAAAAAAGATTTTGTTGAATTTTAAGTTATATGCAATAAATATTTATAATAAAAATATTTTACTTTAACAAGCGGGGTTTTAATTGACTAGATACAGATGCTGCTCTGTCAGCTTTGGTATTTTGCCCCCTTGGTATCACATTTAGGTGTGACCCCGCCGAAGGTTATGAGAGTGCCCTTTATTTTACTTATTAAGGGCAAATTCTGCCTTCAGAACTCATACTGGACTCCAGTTGCTGCAGTGTATCTGAGGGCATAATTTCTGCCTTAAGTGTTTGTCATTGGAACCACATATTTAAAACCTGGGAGGAATTCTGCTTTCAGTTACAATCATGTAGCTAAGTTTAGTCCAGGAAGGGACTTTAGGAATACATATGCTTTTTAAAAGTGTGCTTCTAAAAGTGCCTTTTGTTGTTCCTTTCTTTATTTTGCTGTGCTGGGAGATAAACCAGATGTGACATGTACCAGTTTTAGACAAAGGATAATACCTGCCAACATTTAGAACAGATTTCTACAGAAACTTTGGGACTCTGAAAATGTGTCTTAAAATCTGCCATTAAAATAGTCAAGTTAACTTTTCCAAACTAACATTGTTTTCTGTCAGTTATTTTAATCTCAGAAAGTTAATCTGTGGCCTTTTTATCTGACTTCTGTTATATAAGAATCTTTTCTTTGTAGCCGTGTATAATGTATGATTTCAAGACTCAGTATAGGATAACACTTGGTGTCTATCTCCAGAATATTTCCATCCCCTTCAAAGAAGAATGTTTTTCTTCCTTTTCCCTTCATGCTCTCATAAAGCAATGGGACAGAACAAGCTGCATCTAAAAAGACATCAATTCTGCCTTTTTCTTATTTCCCCACCCAAAGATTTAAAACTCAGTGGGAATTTCACTCTAGTAGAAATTACACTTCCAGGATTGCTTCCATAAGTTACGGTATGTAGCTTTTAGAGGAATGTAATCACAGGCTTCATGTATCCAAAGCTCTTGGGTGTTCAAACATGCAAAAAGACCAGGTTTGTTCTCAAAGAAAGGCTGAGTACCTTATCACCTGAGGTTTACATATTTGTGTAAAAAACAGTTAAATGCATGGAAGGAGATGAGAAAATTGTTACCAACAGACCTGTGTGGTCAGTGATTGGAATAACATTTAAAGACTGATTAGATAATAACCTTGGGAATCAAGACAGCTGGTTTTATCACAGTGATATTTTGCTGTAATTGTGGTGGCATAAGGATGTGGGTAAGAGAACCTGTGGTTTCAACATGGAATTTAGCCCAATTTCATGTCAGGTTAGAACCAACAACTGCTGGTTCCATGGAAATGGAAAGCAAGAAACATTTATCTTGTTCAGCCTTAATGAATCTCAAAGTTCAATCTGATATTTGAACAAAGGTTACGGCTGTGCTTTAAATCGTAGTGTATAAAATGAAGTTCACACTTAGGAACAATATTTAAGAAGAAACATTTACATCCATTTATGCCCTCTCTGGCTGCTTTATACAAAGATGCATCTAGAGTGCAATAAACCATACTAATTTGATGCTTTCCAGCAGTAAGAGAGGCCACAGGCAACAGAACAATTAAGGGAGAATATTTTGCTGGCAGTGCCAGGCTAGATGCAGAGGTGTCGGTCAAGCCTGACACAGTTCTTGTGAAACCACAGTACTAGAACCAAAACTAAGGCTCATATATTTCCATATTGTAGAGTATTTCTACAATAACTTGCTTCTGCTAAGATGGTTAAAACTTAAAAGCTTTCTTAACTTTGGTGGATTTGTGTTTGCGCTTACACATTTTGTAAATAACTGCATATAATGCCTTTTTAAACTTTTTTTTCAGGATACTTATTTGTCCAAACTTAAATCCCAAGTCAGTGTTTCTTCTTAATGCAGCCAAGACTGACCTTTTTAAATAAATAAGTTCAAGTTGGGAAAAACAGCTATTGATTAGAAATCTGGTGTGACATAGTTGTCAGGTATGAAATCTACTATCACTTCATTGAGATGAAAATATTTTTAATAGAAAATGTATAGAATAAATGAAGATACAGGCTGATCATACTCACAGAATGTGAAACCATGTAGATTTTACATGGTAAAAATAGACCTGTTGCCAGAAATATGGAAGAGTTGATAAAGAGGAAGCATCAACTGCCAAGAAAGAGGAAATCTGAATGCAGCTGGTGAATGTCAGCACTCTACCTCCATTTGTTCAAGGCCAGCCTTGCAGGATGTCCTCCTGGGAATGGTCCTAGTCTCATCAATTTCAGTGAAACAGCCAATGGCTGCAGGACTCATATCTTAGGAAGGAGTTCTTTGATCAAGAGATATAAGAGTTTTTTAGGACATCAAAGTGGAAAAGCTTTAACCCATCTGTATGATGTGCATTCTGAATCAAAAAGTCCTAATTCTCCTTTTGATAACAAAAAGAGAAGGCAGGATGAAGCGAGGAGAAGAAAAAAGAAAACAGGGAACTTTATACTTCTTGAAAGAATATTAGCTTTCATAGTGACCGCTTGACATCAAAGCAGAATGCTATAAATTATTCCATGGAAAGATTACATGAAGATGAAATTCTAGTGAGAATAAAGGCTTGACTTCTATGGCTGCACAAATTTAAAAAACTTGTCCAGTGAGGAGAATTGGTACAAGTATAATCATAAATTTAATCTGTGATCCATTTGAAACTTGTTTCTGGACACCTGCCTTAACCTAATCATTTGCTAATTCTACCTTGTTAATCAGTTTTTTAAACAGAGAGCAAAATTTAGATGCTTGGGAAATGCAATAAGCAAAAATACACGTGAGATTGAATTTGTAATGTTTCCTGAAGATGTGCATGGCAATATGGAAGTCATAATTATTCCAAATAAAAATGATTTACAAATAAAAATGTTTACAATCCTAAACTCAGTTGATTATTTGAAGCATCCTGCTAAAGAGAAATTTCAGTAACCTGCTAAAAATCACATTAACTTTTCATGAGGTTGAAGAAAAATTTATGCGATTTCAGAGTTCCTGCTTTCTACAACTAATAACAACCCAGTTAAAACCATGTGATTTCTGAAGTGTAATGTATTTGTTTCATAAAGATAGCTAGTAATCCAGTTTAGTTTGAACTCTGTATATGCATCTGCTGACCCTCAATGAATGTATTCAGGACTGGGACACTAGCATCTTAGCTAATATCTAAATGTAAAGATCAGTGAAGATCTACAGTCCAAAGCCATGAAACCACTAGTTACAGTGCAAGGAAGCTCCTCTCATAACTCCTGAAGACCTTAATTCAAATGCAATGCATCTGCAGGTGTACTTGACAAAAAAGAAAATACAATAAAATTCTTTCAGCCATCATGTACATTTAGATGTTTGGGAGTTAGCAGTTTCCTGAGGGTGGGTTTTTTTTCAAAGAAAAGTAACAGATCCTGGAAACTACTGGTATAGACTCAGATTTGGCTCAGGTAGATACTTCATCAGTTTATTCAGAGAGGGCCTACTACTGACCCATGGATACCGACTAAAAAGTAGGTGCGACTCATAAAACCTCTGTTCTGCTTTTTAAATGGAGCAGTCCTGATGTTGCAGTCAGTGTTTGCGCAGCCATGAATGCTAATTTGGCACTAAATTATGTTAATCTGTTTTGGGGAATGTGGGCCAAACTATTATGTGCCAAATCCTGGCCTTTGTAGAAGCACAAAAGTAAGCAAGTAAATGATGTGATGAAGAGCCCGTCCACAGGCAGGCTGGTCAATAACTCTGCACTGCAATTCTCCCTTTCCTTCCACCACAACAGCAGACATTAGTGTCACTGCAAGTTTCAAAAGGAAAAATTGGTGTGGGGCATGGGGGCCCTACTCATGTGATGTGTAAGTTATACTGTATTTAGTGAGGAGATATCTTCTGGAAAATAGTTCAATAATTTCTGTATTGTTGCCATATGTGTCAACAGGTTGCATGGGGTTCAACCTTGGTAGTTTGGTATTAGCCCAGTTCCCTACATGTAAGGGATTGGTCACTACATAAAAACTTGATAAACAGCCAGAACCCTTGACAGTTGGTGGAGAGCACAGCAAAATTTTGCTTGAAGCTGCAAACGATGAAATAAAATTTGGACATTAATACCTAATCATTTATTAGTGAATATTATTTATAATTATATCTAATATTAGCGTAATATAGTAAATTGACAATATTTTAAACTCTAGCATTTTCATATCAGAGCAGTACTTCCTTCACTACAGCATTCTGCTTCCACCAGTCTTCATAGGTGTTCATCTTCTCTAAAAGTGCATAATACTAAATGGTTCTTGAACTGTGCTGCAAAAACGCAAGGATATTGGTAGAAATTGGCTTTCACAGATATGTTCTACTGAACTCTGTGACATATTCTTCAGTATGTGCATGTACAAAAAATTTGGGTAAAATTAAAGGCCATCAGCAATGTGAAGCTTGTGACAATAAGATGTTGTCTGGCTGAAAAGAGACTTTTGTGTTCAAAGACAAAGTTAAAACAGACCCCAAACAGAATGCATTAACTGAGGAATCTGAATTCTCTGTGCTATCTTTTTTCCAAATAAGAGCAACAGTAGCTTGTTTTTTGTAGTTTTTATTCCCTGTTGTGAGGTGTGGGTGTTGAACTCACTGGGAAAAAAAAGGGTTTTCTCCAAACTACCTTTGATCAACAGCATATGTGGGTTTGCACCTTCTTATCTGAAAAGTCAACATTAACAGTCTAACTCCCCTCTACAGTGTCTGGGTATACAGTTTCATGCAAGTCCGCCATTTTACACTGTGTATAATGTCCAAGTGCTATAGAAAACATGAGCTGTCTATAAGATGCAGTGTAAGTTCACAGACAGATATACAATAAAAATAATAAAAGAGCCTTGTAATTTGATTACATTGCAGTTTACATTTATGCTCAGGCCAAGGAGGAAACTCTGAAGATGATACTTGCTTAAGAGGACCCAGGAGATCAGGCAAAACTTTGACAGGAGAAATCAGAAGTGTGCAGTCCAGTGAAGAATTAAACTACTGGGAGTAATAATATGGGCTGATGCACTCAATATAGCAGTAATGCCCTCCGAGAAGGGTAGGAAATAATTCAGTTCCTCTAGGCTGCACAGAAGCTAAATACAGTATGACAAGAAATAGTAGCAGTACTCATTATGTCTGATTGCTAATTACCCCTTTGAATGATTCAGTTATGCCTGCTACTAGATAATTAGTTTAGTAATTTATGGCTGCAGCACAAACTAGTATTTTAATTTTCACTGTGCAGTTTTCACAACACCTACAGTTCAGATAATATCTCCCTTTTTATTCAATTTCAAATTGCTTTTTTGATAGCCAATGGAGAGGAAAAAACCCAAGCAATTCTTTCAATTTCCTAGCATAGCTTTAACATTAAATTACGTATTTTTATATAATTTGATTCAAATGTAAACTATATAAACATAGAAAACAACTTTACCTTAGCTCTTAACATGGTTTCTTTATAGATTTGGGAACTGATCCTCGAAACACTCGCACAAGAATATTTGCTGTAGTAAAGTTATTCATTGTCTCTGCTCAGACTGGAATAAAATTACTCCTGTGTACAACTGCTGGTCGGATTAGACCTTTGGGATAAAGAAAGTTTTTTTTTTTTGCATTGTTTTTGTAATTGCACAGATATTTCTATACTCCCCGATTACTTTGCTTACAGGGGTAGATTCTTGTACAGAGGGAAGGCACAGAATGCAATCAGTGACATTTAGAGTGTTACTAATAGTGTATTTGTTGGTGGGATTTAAAAGGTTCAGCAGTTTTCAGGAACAGCTTTATATTTCTTATAAAATCAACTACTACTTAGTTCACTCAAGCATGAAAGCTAATTCTAAAAGATAGTCAGAGATATATGTTTGGTAATTTGTGAGCTGTGTTGTTTTTCTAATAAAGATACCACATGGTAATTTGGACTGCCAATGGAAGATGTGTGTCTGAGTACTACTGAGGATCAAGGTCATATTTTAATTATTCATAAAATGTTTTAAACCTCAATCTCGCTTTGCTGGTTTAACCCAAATACTTTTCTTTTGTCATTATGTGACTTTGTTGCAATCCATGTGACTGTTTCCTCCCTTCTTATGAACAGACCTACCTGTATTTGATTCACACCCTCACTTATTACCTGTAGGTTTATTTTGTTCATATTTCAAAAAGTGTAATAAAATCTTTCATATAGACAGAACAACAGTCTAATCCTTTTATTTTTTTCTTTTTTAAGAAGAAAAAAAGCTTTCTATACTCTTTTGCCCCATGTCTTTGGAGAGACATACTCTTGTAGTGCCTAGGGACTAGTTAAGATGAGGCTATCCTGTGTGGAGCAGTTCATAAAGTAACAGGCAATTTACCCAAGATACTTTCAATCCAAATAGGCTAGATAAGTATAGGATTTGTTTTCAGGTGTGGAAGGGGCAGCAACTGAGTCACGGGGAAACTGTATGACGTGCCCGACTGGGTGTAACACAGCAGCAGCAAAGATTATGTGGGTAACATGACATGTGGATTAAATTGAAGGATGGAGCAAACAGCCAACCAAAAGAGCAAAGGAAGTCTACTCCAAATCACATAGAGCTTTGCATGGCTGAAATCTGCTTTTTTGAAGATCTCAGCAATCTTTGGTTGCTGTTGCTCCCTCTCCTGTTGTAGTTGCCTTATCTGTAAGTAAACTGCTGCTGCTTCACTTCATCAGACATATTTTTTTCCTGCTTTTCCTCCTGTATATCTCTCTTTTTTCCAGTGACCATTTTTCTTTCTCTGCCAAGAGAACCAGATTGAACCAAGCAAGTTTTCTTCTAAATTTCCTATTAATCTCCACACTAGCTAAGGGATAGGTCTATAGTGAAATGAAAGACGGCTCTGTAGGATGCACCTCTTCTCTTTTCAAAGGACACAACAATTCATATGCTTCTCCTGGCCTCAGAGGAAATCAGCAAAGCTTTTCTTGTCCCCAGTGATGTTATATTTCAATGGCATTTTGTCATCCTTCACAAGCAGGTTTCCGGGTCAGCTGTCTTCTTTTGAGGAACAGTTTTCAGCACAGAGCAATGTTGGTTAACCTTCACAGGTGATTTGGGAAAGACATCCTTGAACTTGACCTGGAAGGTCCTACTTTTCAAAGAAAGCACTGCTCTTTGAGTTTCCTGCCCACAGTGCCCAAGGAGCCAAACACTGGGGCATGGCAGAGTCTCAAGCACAGCCATCAAACAGTCAGGACTGTTTAGCCAACCGCACATGCCCTGATGTGTCCTGTGCCAGCCAACATCTCGTCACTGGGTGCAGTCTGCATGCAACACAATGCAGGGATGGTTCAAACATATCTGCCCCATTTTGTGAAGGGAAGGGAAGAGAAGGAAAGAAGGAAGTTTAGCCAGATAAATGAGAGCTGTGCAGTGCCTTGGTGACTTGTAATTTTAATATAGCTCTAACCAACAGTTCTTCAAGCATGAGGTAAAGCTGGCAAAAATATTTTCCCGTGCAGAATTTGTCAATGAATTCTTCATTATTTTTTTTTGTGCACAGAGTGTATTCTTTGTTATGTTGGGATACTTGTTCATTTTAAGTTTTTGCTTCTCACCCCTTCTTTACCATAGTCCATGTGTCCCATGAAGCTATGTTATTCTGTCTTGGTTTTTCTTATTGATAACTGTTAAATCATGAGCAAAAATTGTGGTTATAAACAAATGAATCTTATCTCATCTCAAGCTCTTTTCTTGTTGTCTGGCCTTTTATCTGTTGTGTGAACCCCTTCTTCATGTTTACTCTATAATGCAAAGTTCACTTGATGTATCACATTTTGGTGTCATGAGGTTGAGTGCTTTGTGGGAGGTGAAGAGCTTGGAAGGAGAAAGTAGTGAAACAAGGGAAAATTGGTGCTGAGAAAGTGAGTGGTTTTTGTTTGTTGATTTCATATAAAAGACCAAATAATTCAAATTGAGACCTTGAGGTAACCTATGCAAATGAAAATCTTGATGGGAAGGTTGCATTGTTCAGCTTTCACATTCACATGTATCAATATAAGAGGTGCATTAGCAGGCTATGATTTTGTCAGCACAAGACCATTTTTATTGAAAAATGTGTGCATTTGTTGGCTGTTTCCTATTGAGCTTAGCATTTCAGAGTTCACATTCTAAAGAAAGAAGAGGTCCGTACTAAACATTGGATTACGACAAGCCTCTTTGCAAAAGTAATTATGTGGTTTTCTTGTTCAGGGACAGCAACTGAGATGCTTGGAATATCAAAGGAAGTGTAAAAGTGTGTTCAAGATCATCGCATTACCGTTCCTAGCACATTAACACTTTTACTGACAAATCAGTTGGGACTAGGGGCAAATACTTAGATTATCAAAATGAGTTTTCCCTTACAGGTAACAGTGCAGATTGTTTGCAGGTACTGTATTACTGAGAAAAATATTTGGTATTATGAGTTTATCAAGCTTGCTTTATTCATGTTATTTTGTTTTCGCTGCAATTCGATAGCATAATGTCCATGACTTATACTGGCAGCAAGCTTTCTGTCCTCTTCCTGATGTTTACCAGCACTGGATCAATGTTCTAAAGGGCAATTCTGACAGTGTTATTTCTGTTAACATCAAGCTTGTGTTTATTATAGAATGAAGCTACATCCTTTAAAGCCAATAGTCTAACTTTTGGAATATGTATTCTCTGACCCATTTAACAAGTGGTTCCCTATAGACCAAATGTAGTGACTCTTCTCCATTACCAGTTACACAAAGAAGAGGCTGTACCCTGTAAGGCAAGCTGTCTCAGCATCAACTTGACCTTTCTAATTTTGGAACAATGGTTTAAGTTCTTTCTACCTGGCAGAGGTTTCCATTTCCAGGATCCTACCAGCCTATCTGTCTGCTCTTTCTATTAGCTGTCAGCTGCTAACCATGAATAATTGCATCAAAATAAATGTATACACAAGTAGCCCAGCTGGAATTTTCCTTTCGGTACCACGTTGCCAGATGAAAGCACCCAAATATCTTTTTCCTAAACTACATCCACTGCATATTTTCAGCAACTGGGAGGGAAAAGTTAAAGCAACTAGGGCCAGTTCTGTGTTTGGAGGATGCTGTGGGCAAAAGCAGTTTGGGAAACACAATACAGGTAGATTTAGATTGGACATAAGGAAGAAATTTTTTATTGTGATCGTGATGAGACATAGGAACAGGCTGCCCAGAGAAGCTGTGGATGACACATCATTGGAATTGTTCAAGGTCAGGTTGGGCAGGGCTTTGAGCAACCTGATATAGTAGAAGATTAACCTATCCACGGCGACAGGGTTGGACCAGATGATCATTAAAGGTCCATTCCAACCTGAAGCATTCTATGATTCTATATGGATGCTCCTTCCCAGTATCTGTACTAGCAGCTTAGAAACCTTTGACAGGCATTGAAATTTAGAGCAGCCATAAAAGTAAACTAGTGCATAGCAAACCTAAGGTGGTAAAATGTCAAAATATTTGAAGGTACTTCCATACTCCTGACTCATACTTAAGAATATTGTTGATTCATTCCTGCAAAAACATAATAGAAGTGTTTTATTCCACAAAAGAAAAACACAGAAACTAGTGAACTGTGACTGCTAGGACTACAGTCTTCATTTTGGGTCACGTCTATACACTTGGTAACCCTCTTTATTATGATGAGACAGTGGGTTTTTTTGCTGGTATCACAGCTAAAAATTAATGTTCTTGATATTTCATATTTGGAGAATAATCATTACAATGACTCTTGAACTCACAATTCCAGGATGGATACCACCTGCACTGGAATGGCAACTATATAACCTGGTGGTTAAGCTTGTCTTCAGAGGTGCTTTAATATAATTAGTTAAAAACAGTGTTTTGCTCTAAACTGAACTATAGGCTGCTAGTGTGGGATTATTGGGTCTACTGGCCCTTCAGCTGATTTGAGTGCACTGCACCTTGATCCATCGGAGGTGAATGACTTAGATACACAGGCTCTGGCAGTTCTGGAAATGCTCCAAAGGCAAAACTTCATAGACAACCACCATATTTCAAATCATACAGTGATTTAGGGGCTGGTGACTCACCATACCAACACACAGGAAGTCAAACATCAGAGAAATTGATAGCTTTGTACATATCAGCTTCAATTCTGTTGTTATGAGAAATAAGCTGTATTAATTAGACTAGAAGTCACTGTAACTGGGCTAATAACAAGTCTTTGATTTGTCTGTACTTGTATGGATGCAAAAATTAATTATTACTCTGCAAGATATTTCTATAGCCTACAAGATATGTGATTGTATGGTTTAGTATGCTGCCCTTGAGGCTCAGTTATAATTTGGATGCATGATTGACTATGTCTATGCATTTATACTTGCCTGGCATACACCTCTGAGTGTGGGCTTGCCTCATGGTGCCAGTTTTGTGTGAACTCTGGATCTTAGCTATGTTGGTGTAGAAATAAGCACCACCTACACCTTCATTTAAGCTAAGCACTCTCTTTCCTGTATGCTTACGGTGCCTTCTGACAGGGTACTATAGGATTACTGCACCACAAAGCAATTGGTTGTTTTATAATATGTCTGCTTATGTTATTCTACAGTAGGAGCAAGTAAGAAAGCGTTCTCAGGACTGTGTTGCTGGGCTAATATAGGCATAGCCTTTCAAACCAAAGAGAGAGCCTTTTTAGAATGTGAGACGGGATTTTTTTCTACTGCAGTTTTGTGCTGAAACTCATATATAACTTGTAAACCCTGTTTTCTGAATCATGTGGCTCTGGGCCAGATCCAAAGGGTGGTCCTAAATTGGTGACTGCTTCTAAAGAAAAATGCAAATTAGAGGGGGGAAAAAAAGTAGTGTGATACAGACAGGCTTAAAAATTCTGTTGTTTTTTTCCTTTTGCCATGCTTATAGTAGTAGGTTGCATAGTAATAGATAGCAAAGCAGGTGGTTCTGAGTAACCCATGCTGGATTCCAAATTGCCTTATTTTTTGGCAGTGGCCCAATCAGGTAAACATTGCCAGGGATTGTGTAAAGTATCCTAATAAGTCAGCTGGCATACAGAATACCTAGAGTGAAAATGTTGTCAGTTATTGTCTTGGGAAGAACCTTTGTATTGATATTCCATTGTCTTTTAGCTGTGGGAACAAAAGCCCTAATTTTATGGCCATTAAAATGTTTGCCATGAATCTTTAGTGCTGAGAAGCTTTTTTCACAATCAGAAATTCCACTGAATTTCAATTTATTCCTGTTGAGTTTAGATGCAAACATTGTAGTGAAAGGTAAATGCAGCCAGGAAGACGTTAAAGTGACCGTGACTGGTCGTACGGCTGCTGGAGCAAGAGGGAGAAACAAGAATGTAATCAGAGGGGACAGTGTGACCCTCTGTCCTGGCTGCCTGGAGCTCGGAGAAACTATGGGGACCATTGCCATGTGTTTTGTGGTTGACCTGCTCTTGCCTTATGGATAAAAAACAAGCCCCAAGGAGAGGGCTCTCAAAGGATTGCAGCTTGTAGCCTTGTGTTGCTTCCCTTGCTGTTGTGAGTGCCCACCAACAGTGGCACCAGAACAGCCTTTGTGGTCCTACTTGGCACATGAGGAGCTTCTTACCCCAGTGGCTAATCAGGGATTAGGGAAAAGCAGTTAGGGTGAAGGATCAGGGCCTGAAGATTAATTGAATCACAGATAAAGATAAAAGAGAACTGTAAGAAAAAATGGCAGTGTTCTGTGTAATTCTGCAGAAAAGGGATGCTTCAACCTATATGAAACTCCTACTTACATCTCTTCAAAATGGGATTAATGTATGTGCCCTCTTTGTTCAGCTAAATTGTTCTCTTTGTGGTCTTAAAAGACTGTTTTCATTTGTAGTACCCTTTCTCCATAATACACTGAAAATAGTTGGAAAGAGATGAAAACGGGGAAAGCTTCTGAGATCAGGGCTACCAAGGCATTTTTTGATTCACAAGTGGGTAATGGAATCATCCAGCCTTTCATTCAGTCTCAGCCCTTCTTGGGAATCAGACATGTCTGGTTTAGTGAGTCTTTCAGGATCATGTAAAAGGCAATGAAAAGAAACGTGAAATTAATTGATGTTGTTGTTACATCCACAACAGAATACACTTTCTGCATAACATGTAATCTCTGAGTGGTAACAGAGATGGTTTTAACATTGATTCAAAGATTTTATTTTCTAAGAACAACCCTTACGGGCATTTGTTTTTCAATGTTAATTATCCTAAGAACGTAAAATGGAATGAAAATTCCTTTATATGATGAATATTTCAAACTTGCTCTTGTTCAACCTGCATTATTCTTCATTATATTTTTACTTGTAGCACTATGTCTATGATATTCATTTAATTTAGATCAGTGAATACAAGTTATTTATGATTTCAAATAAAATCTCTTAGTTAGTCATCCTGTCAGTAGACCAGTCTTTTGGAAAAATTAAAGGTACAGTAGAAAGAGGATCTACATTTATCTTTATTACATCTTTATTGCAAACGGTTTATAGCCAGTGACATTTGTATATGTGTGCTTGCATCTGAGAAAGAAAGAGAGAGAAACCACTGTGCAGTGGCCTGTTGTTAAAAGCATTTAAAAAGATACAAAAAGGAAGAAATGGTTTGTAATTTAACTAAACTATAATTATTTTAAATTACTAAGAATTAGAGTGAATTCAGCTGCAAGCATATTTTGACCTGACATTTGATTTTGGGAATTAGAACTGTTTGTTTCCTCTTTCTCTACATCATGGAAAGGAACAAAAAGAGAGATCTGGCAAAAAAAAGGGAAGTAATGTAAAAAATGAAGGAAAAAGGGCAGTAAAGTCACTTTACATTTTATTTCATAGTTAAGGTTCTGTAAGCAAGCATTTGTATAAAGGCACTTCAATCTAAGTTACTAAAGGTCACCCAGGCTACAGAAAGGGTGCCAGTCACAAGGAGCAAAACTGGACAAAAGCTAGGGAGTTTACACTAAATTTAAAATTCTTGTCCTCTGAAGCCCAACTGGAGGGTGTGCTCCCAGCTGCAGTAATGAATAGTCCTTCTATCAAGGACTGGGAGCATCTGGGGCACAGGTTTTATATCATGTGCTGTAGATATGTCTGTGCTTGGTGTGATCCTATGCCCTGGATGCTCACCTTAACTGTGCCAATGGCTGGAACGTAAACATGGTGATTCTGAAAAGCAGAGGTCTGTACCACACAAGTTTTAAGTTTCTCTTTATGCAATAATCACAGTGCCCATTCTGTCATTTTGGGGGATTTAATAACCCAGCGTGGAATCACTTAAACTGTATTTTATGCTGTAGATGGTTCTCTCTCATTTTCTAGTCCAGACAGAAGAAACCAACCCATTGACCTATGGATACTAGTGATGCCCTTCACCTGAGCTCATTGTACTAAGACAAACAGGGCAAAGCTGGGGCTTTTCTGTTGCCAACTTTAAGTCTAGTGGATTTCCATTCTGAAATATGTTAGAAGATTGTTGTTAGAGACTTTCTATTTAATCATCAGCAAATTAGTTTAATGTCTGAAAACTCTTGTGGATGGAGAATATTTTCATCTGATCTGACTGATGGTCACTGTTTCTGCCATCCAGTTTCCATTGGCATAAGGTTCTGGTACAGGACTGAAACTGCTCTGAGACTGTGATTGGATTTTAAAGAGTAATATCTCTCTAGAGCCTTCAGGCAAGGAGTTTGAATGGCTACTTCTTTCTACGGGTGTCCAATTAGTGATACGAAGTACAATGATGGAATCTGTACCCGGGAAAGTTTTTACATGCTTTGTTCTTTCATTCACACATTAAAAGAAAATGTTATCCCCTTCAAAGGTGACACAGAGAAAACAGATTCACTTATCAAATGTCTCTCTACAAGAATGCAGAATTTTGCTTGTGTAGGTGCATTTAATCTTACTCATCTTTTCTTTTTGAAGCTCCCAAAAGAGCAGAGTTTAATTTCTGCAAATATATTCCTGAAGCAAAGACATGAAGACAGCTTTCCTATTAGAAAAATCTGCACACTTATATTAATCCAAAAATATTGATATAAAAGTGTCTGAAAAATGAAGGCACAACATTATTTGTAGCAAGACTCTACTTTGGACATTGATTACTGCACATTAACTGCCAGTTTCTAAGCCAATAACAATGTCATGTTTACAATGCAAACTTAAACAAGACAGTCTGGAATTTAGCTGATGGCTTTAAGATGAACACTGTATAAAAATAGATACATGGAATAAAATGTTAATTGATTCTTTCTAGTAGAGTTATAGCTGGTATTTGAGAAGTGTTCACCTACATGACCTCTCCCCATAAGAGAGTTTTAAGTTATAGATCCTCTAACTCCATGGTTTTGTCTGACTTCAATGCAGAATTTCAGGCAGAATTTGTCCTGTTTATTGCTTTTGGATACAATTCTTTAGAAACTAAATTAGAAGTATTTCAGTCTTTGTCAGAGTAAAAGACATTTTCAGTTAATACTGCTAACACTTCAAGCTTTTCTAATAGTCTAGTATACCTTCTTATTGATCATTGTATGCATCTATACAAATATATAAAAAACCACCCCATATGCATGTGACTTACTGCATTAGAAATTCACTAGAATTTAACCTTCTATTTAAAACAAGCCAACAGGAAAAAAAAAAACCCACACCTATTCTCATTCTATGTGCAGGAAAACCAACCTTGCACACGTGAACTTGTGACCCAGTACAGAACGTAAATAAAATAAATATCTTCTAAAATAGTCCTTGAGCTTTTAGGACTATTTATTCTTTCTGTAGTTTGACTTCTGTTTTTTTGACTATTTTGTGGTGACTTTGCTATTTTAACTGTATCGTGTTGAGACATGATTCTGGAGAAAACGGTTAAAAGTCTGGATTAGTCTCTTTGAAGATTACTGTTACTTCCAGATTAAAACAAACATTTCTTTGAAGTTAATTTAAAAATATACATTAAATTGTTGGCAAACGTATGTATTTATGTTGATAGTGAAATAGAATATTCTCTTCCACTGTCATTTTAAGTAAAATTGTTCTAGGGTGTTTGAAGGTTGCATCCTGGTTAATGCTGCATGCCAGTTGCAACGATAGCCCTACTACTCTAGTACTTTGTCCATCATTGAGGCTGGGCAACATGTCATCCTCCTGCATGTACGAATCCATTACACAAAATGTCAGCCTGGGACTTAGGTTGCATCTTGTTCCATTCAAGTTTATAAAGAGCTGAGTCTTCCTGAGTGGAGTAATTTTCTTTATATACCAATTCTTCTTAGCAGGACCTGTTTAGGGGGGATCATCTTTACTTAAGTGGAAAGTAAAATATGTCAAATATTAACTGCAACCCACAAATGCAATTTTCTCAACTTTTTCTTTTCCCTAGAGACTCAGATATGACAGTAATGAGTAATCTTAAAACTAAAATGTACCAGTTTTATTATTCCTTAAAGGACTTTCCTTCTTTTATTCTATTTAACCCTTCTCTAAGGCTTCTAACTTGTCAAGGTATGAATGTAGAGAATCAATAACAGTCTTTCAAATAGGTCCTACCATAGGTTATGGGAACACCAGAGATACAAATATGTAATAATTTTGTTCCCTTTCCCAAACTGGAGAAAAAAAGTTATTCTCCTGACTGCATGTGTGGACATTGCTCTGAATGGATTAAAGAAAAATTATGTCCGCTGCACTCAACTCTGTACCCTTAATTGGAAAATAAACATGGATTGTCTTTGCTCTAAATAGATTATTAAAAACTCCATTTTAAAGTAAAGCTTTTAATGCTAACTGCTATAATTTTTATTTTAAAATTATTTTTACAGTTTATTCATACAGATTATACATTTCTACTTTGAACTGCTAAATATCTCTCTCTATTCTGATTTTGGGCCAAACAAACACAAATATCTTAAAATAGAAGTTCAAATAGTCCACATTTATAAATTACATGTATCAAAGTTATAGAACCATCCTACAATTTATACTGCTAGGATTAAAATTGATTGTGTTCTTATCTGCTGGGTGGTCTTTTATGGAATTTGACAATAATGAAATCAATTGATCCCTGTAAACCTGATAGTTACATCTGTGAAGATAATACCACTCTTTATAAAAATACAGTTTGTTGCTTGGGACAGCCCAGCTTTTATACAGAAGAGAAGCTAACAGCCAAAGTATATGGCAAATATAGGTTACAAAAATTTTGTTGGTTATAGTATTTTAGTGTGTACATATATATAAACAAATATACATATTTCGCATATGTATTTAGTATGTATTTTAGCATGCATGGCAGCTCTAAAGACTTCATAATACCAGGACTCAAAAAATTGAACCTCTCATATTTTTATGGAAATTGGACTGCACGCCTGTGTCTACCCACCTGGTCCGGTGAGCCAGGTGAAGCTCCGCTATGTAGCTACACTTGAGTGGGTACAAGGTGTTAGAAAGGCAGAATGCTTTTCCTTGTCTACCACAGATTCATGGTTCTCTCTTCTTGGGAGCTTTTCTGTGATTCCTCTAAGGAATTAGAGTAAATAAACCAGCGTTTTTCTGGTTCACCCCATAAGTCCACCATTACTCTTATGATCAAGGAAAGGCATTTTCCTTCTGTGTTTGCCTGTCCTCATGGACAATGTGAGTTATCTCATATTAGCTTTGATTCTTATCCAGCCATAGGTGTGTATGTGCATCAACATGTGGCTATTTTGGAGGCCATTTCTATGTCCAGTCTAGTGACAAGGGCAATACTGCTTTGACACAAGACCTCTGACAGGGCTGTCTAGGGTACTGAGCAATGTCTCATGGTTCACAGGTTCCACTGCCAAATCACAAAATCACAGAATCACAGAATGGTAGGGGTTGGAAGGGACCTCTGGAGATCATCTCATGCAACCCCTCTGCTTGAGCAGGCACACCTAGAGCAGGGGGGCAGAGGAATGCGTCCAGGCAGGTATTTAATATCTCCAGGGAAGGAAACTCCACAGCCTCCCTGGGCCACCTGTTCCACGGCTCTGTCACCTTCACAGGAAAGAAATTTTTTCTCATATTGAGGTGGAACTTCCTGTGTTCCAACTTCTGCCCATTGCCCCTTGTCCTGTCATTGGGCACTATTGAAAAGAGCCTAGTCCCATCGTCCTGACACCCACCCTTTAGATATTTATAGGTATTGGCGAAATCCCCCCTCAGTCTTCTCTTCTGCAGGCTGAATGAACCCAAGTCTCTCAGCCTTTCCTCATAAGGGAAATGCTCCAGCCCCCTGATCATCTTGGTAGCTCTCCGCTGGACTTGCTCAAGCAGTTCCCTGTCCTTCTTAAATGGGGGACCCAAAACTAGACACGGTACTCCAAATGTGGTCTCACTAGGGCAGTATAGAGGGGGAGGATAACCTCCTTTCACCTGCTGGCCACACTCTTTTTAATGCAGCCCAGAATACTGTTGGCCTTCTTTGCCACAAGGACACAGTGCTGGCTCATGGTCACCTTGTTGTCCACCAGCACTCCCAGGTCCTTCTCAACAGAGCTGCATTTCAGCAGGTCAACCCCCAATCTGTACTGGTGCATGGGGTTGTTCCCCCCCAGCTGCAGGACCTTGTACTTGTTCTTGTTGAATTTCCTCATGTTCCTCTCAGCCCAGCTCTCCAGCCTGTCCAGGTCTCGTTGGATGGCAGCACAGCCTTCTGGTGCATCAGCCACTCCTCCCAGCTTGGTATCATCAGCAAACTTGCTGAGGTTACACTCTATCCCATCATCCAGGTCATTGATGAATATATTGAGCAGGACTGGACCCAGCACAGACCCCTGGGGAACACCGCTAGTGACAGGCCTCCATCCAGACTCTGCTCTGTCTGCTGTGGCCATGTGATAAATGTGAGCATGGCTAGAGGAACCATTCATCAAAAAATGAGTTTTTATCCCCCTTTTTGAAACAGTAGTTAAACTCCCTTTTTTCTTGACATGTTGGTACTGTTACCTTTTGAAGTGTGATAGTGGTTCTGGAGTATTCCATCCACTTCTTGCAGAGAATAATCCTAAATAGAAAGAAGAATGTGCAGTAAAGCCTGCTGAAGATGAATAATACATCTCAGAAACCTCAGGGCCTCTACAGGGATCAGAGTTCCCGAGATACCATCATGCCAGCTACCAGAGAGGTTGTGAAAAACGCAGTGAAAAAGCAAATATTTTTCATATAGTAAGAAAAATCTGTTAGTCAAACCAATGGATTAAAAGAGATAAAGATAACGTTCCAGTTCCAACACATTCATTTTATAAATGAGTAAGTGTTAGCACTGAAAAAAAGCTCTGGCTTTTAAAAAATAAGGGAGCTGACAGATATGTAAAGTTAGTTGATTTTGTTTGCTTTGCATTTCATAATTAACTTTTGTAACAGTTGCCACATGTAAATTCAAGTTAATACTATATGTCCCCAAGACAAGAGTGCCACAATATCTCTGTCCTACCACTGGAGAGAAGTATCAGCAGAATTGGATAGGTAGTTATTCCAAGGTAAGGGACACAGGTGATGATCTGATGTATTTATTTCAGATTGCTGTAGAATGTTTTTCCTTTTGATGTGTGTGTATATGTGGTGGTGCTGGGAAGCTCTACTGTTTTAAGGACAGTATTTTTGCAGCTTTAAAAAAATAGGGGAAAAAAAAAGAAAAAAATGTTCTTCTGAGGTTTAACTCTCCTGAAGTTAATAAATATTCTAAATATGAATGTGTGTTTTTGAATGAGGAGTATGAAGAAGGTAGTGTTGAGCTAGCAAAAGAGATTAAAGGGGAAAATAAACAACCTAAATTAAAAAAGAAATGGAAAAGTATTTCTTTCTCCACAGGCTGTTCGAGAAGGAGGGAGTGATGGAGTGTCTATTCAAGAAAAACTTCAAGTTGGCAGAATAGAAGCTAATCAGGCAGGAAGGAGAAGATTGTGGATGATTAGGGACCTAAGCAAAAGCTGTTTATGTTGCTGGAGAAGGAGGCTAGAGAGCAGATGTGGCCTATAAATGGCCACTTCTTTAACCCTCCTATTTGACACAAAGCAGCAAGACAGTAGGTGCACTGGCTAGGAGAGCAAGTCACGATGGCATGATCGTGAAGCTGCTATAGGAGGGGAGGGAAGGGAGCCGAGTACTGCTGAAAGGAGTGGAGGTAGGGGATGCTCCAGGCCTGCATGGAGCAGGGAGCTGCTTTGAGTAGCACCCTGCAAAAAGCAGCAGCTCTGGCCAAGCTGCCTGTCTTGCCTGTGGCAGAGCCATGCAAAGGCAGCCTGGTGACAGTGTCTCCCTCTCAGAGGCAGGAAATACAGAGGAGGTTGCAAATCTGGGAGGGAGATTCCTCCCTGTCGCACTTACTCTGCTAGCAGTGGGTGTCGCAAACCAGACTCATATCTCACACCATACTTTTCTGCCTTGCTGCATCTTCAGCTTCTTTTCTTTCCCAGGACAGCAGCAGCAAGGTCTGTCCCTGTTGCAGCAAAATTCAACATTGCCTTGACCTGGGTCTTGCAGAATGAAAGGATGGGGGGAAAACCAGATTTGGTGCAAGATATAGAATGGGAAATGGTTGAAAATGGAGCTGTAAGACTGAAGACAGAATCATTGTCAAATGAGCAATAGCCCTACTTGGGAGCTGAAAAGAAACCTACATTTCAGGGGGAATTTCTTCACTCTTCTAGGCTAAGTATACTATTCTTTTCCTTAGACCCTTCAAATGCAATTTTGACTGCACTGTTTGCTTTGAAAGCTCAGAATAAAGTTGCTAAACATATTTTACTAGTCTTTTTATGATTCCATATCACCTCCAGGAGTTATGTGCATGGTTTCTACTTTGTGTGTGGTGTGACCTCAGTTATAGGCTGTTCTTCACAAAAGAACAGAAATTATTAAGAATCGTGAGATACTGACATCTGTTTCTTAAACAGTCTTTAAACAGATGAATCAACTGTGTTAATTTGATAATCAGTCTTTTTGCTGTCTCACACCTTTTAAAAAACATCCCCTTCTGTCTTCCTTGTAAGCAAGGCTAATTTTCTGCTAAAAAACCTGCTTTTGGCAGCTAGTATCCTTCTTCCTTCTTTCTCAACAAAATTAACCTGGGCTTAAAGATTTCAGTAGAAGTTTATATAGTTTTTAAGCCTTGCTTATTGCAGCTTTAGATCAAGTTGAAAGTGAAGGCAAGAACACATCTGTTGTGAGTGGGCACAAGTGAGAATAGTCATTCAACACTTAGCTATCAGCAGAAGAAATAAGGCATGAGGTAAAGTCAAAATTTTCCTATAGTTCACAATTCTGTTGTAAAATCAAATTTTTATGTTTTTTTTTTTCTGAAATTATACACTACTTGTCTGCCTATTTAATGTAATTTATGTTCCTGAGATGTTCCTCGTTTTTTCCAAGTAACTCTTCAAATTGTCATTTCCTTTGATTTTTTTTATGGTATATTAGCAATATTACAATGAATCACAGTTCTCACCAATCATCTCACCTTTGGCTTCTGTTCAATAGCCTGTTTTTCCAAGTCTGAAAGTTATTTCATGTTCTTTTTCTTTGCTTCTAATTCAACACACATTGTGTATAATTGCAGGGTAGAGTGATGATTACTCTCCAAAGAATTACAATCAAACTTGGCTTGTTAGTGTATAAAGCTCTGGCTGTTAATCACAATCATTTAGCAGTAGCTAACCCTCACTAAAACACAGATGGCATGCTGTTAGCGTTTCAAGCTACCCAACTTAGACATTGTTGATGTATCCCAGAGAGGACTTTGTTATGCTTTTCAATACTGCTTCTCTTCTGTAACGCTGAACAGTATCTGCTGGGTTTGATACCCTCTCAGACACTTAGGATGAACACATGAATACTGTACAGCTGTAGCAGCTCATGCAAATAAAAATGCATAATTTTTTCCACTGAAAATGAAGAATTTAACCATAAACCCCAGAATTAATACAAAAAAGAAGTCTATGAAAGGAAAAAACCCAATGTAAACAGGAAGTTGTCTTGATTAAAACTAGTAACTAAGCTAAAATATGTGCATATTTGACTTAAGAAAACCTTGACAAGCTTGATCAGTAATGCTAATTTGAGAAGGTCCCATGTTCACTGGCTGAGAGTCCTAACATCTGGTGATTTTCATCGAGCCATAAAATAAATAGATAACTATTTTTTCAAGTGCTACTGACCTAAATAAAAACTCAAATACTGTCAAAGAGTAGAACAAATCATACCATCAGTTCCAACACCCTAAGCAAGGATTTTTAATAAGAATGATGAAATGCTTGACACAATATGAAAATCCACTTTACAAGATCCTGTATTTCTTCAAAAACATGTGTTTTGCAAAAGTTTAAAATGACTATGTGCAGAGAAGTTGAATTCTTACACAGTATAAAAAGACCCTCTGAAAGGCCAGGATACAGTGATGTGAGCAAAAGACAGAAGATGCACTAAGATTCTTGCTACAGCCCAGACTCAGATTTTTTCATCTGTCTCTCTATCTCCTTTCAAAAGCTTCCCTATCAGTATAATAAATATTTTTAAAATGCCTTATTCGGAAGATACCTTTAGGAATTGAGTCGCAGTTTTGAAAAAAAAATCTGTTATATAAGCTCAGGGGAATGGGAAAAAAAACCGTTCTTGAATAATTTTTTATTTAACTGGAACTAACTGTGCATGACTTTTCATGAGTATGCATCAAGTTAAGAGCTCAGAGGTCTGGGTACATCTGTTCCAGTGCTGCCAGAGGTACGTGAGCATTTGCACTGTATACGTCCCAGGGGCTTCATTGAGGAGCACAATCATGGAGACATCCCTACTTGAAGACTCAGCCATGTATTAGGTCACATCAGGAGAAGTTTCATTTGTGAAATGAATAAGGCTTTTCTCCTTACCTTGTGCCAAGGTTTTGTCTACATAGATTCATTCCATAGTGAAATATGGACTCATCAAATCAAAACTACAGAAAAAAAAAAGCATTCTTTTTGACAGGTAGTTTGATAAGAGGCAACGAGTCTCTGCCCATGTCCAATTTCCTTATACCACCTGCATTCTTTAGGTATCCTTCCCTAGAAACTACTGCTTAGTTTGAGTTGGCAGAGAAGAGATTTGAACTGGCATCTAGATGTAGACATTTTTGTCATTGACCAGACGTATTTTCTCGCAGGTAGCATCTCTGCTACAAGAATGGGAGAAATTTAAATTTTCATTATTAATGCCTTTAGCACTTACAATTTCAGAGACACTATTCACTTAGCACAAAATGTAGTGAAGACTAAGGTAACTTGGATTTCCAGAGCACTCATTCTGTGTTCTTATTAGCCATTCTCCAAAATATTGTTTGTTCCAATGAAATTCTTTACTGAGTTTTAGTTCAAGTATTTCATACAGACCATCTAAGTAATTTCTTTGCAAAGATTTCAAGATCAGATGCTATTTTTCACTTGTCTTTCATCTTTAAGTTTTGGATAAATGTGAATTGTCCATAGCGAACTTTGTATGGACAAGCACAGAAAGAAATGCTTGCCAGCTCTATAATTGTGTAGTTATTTGGGTTTGCTACATAGACATAAAAACTTCTTGTCTTTTTATTCTGGAGTGTTATGTGCGCAGCAAAAAAAATCACATTTACTGAGAAGCTGTAGTTCCTGGTCGTATATTATACGATTCTTCAATTGCAGTGGAATATGTTAAAAAGTTGTCACAGAGGCCTTACTCATGAAATCCACATCCCAGCCATGTTACATATATGGTTCAGGGACTTTTGTCTCTATACAGTGGCACAGTACAATGCACATAAACATCCTACTGTTGTTTCCCAGAGCTGATATGCTTTCAGATTATTCTTTATAGCATCAGAAGTACACCATTTCTTTTCAAATAAGTTGTAGTACCCACATAGTAGTCTACAAGGAATATGCTCCTTGTCATATATAGCTGCTTTTCCACTTGAAATAAGTGTGTCTTTTCTCTGTTGCACTCAGTGTTCATCTTGATTTCTTTGATCTGATATTAGGGATGATTTGAATATAATATGATTTTAATCCAGAGTCCTCATACAAATCAGGACAAAGGTATGGCTTGTCTTACCTCAGCAATAAGGGAATTGAAGTTTTGAGACAAATTCTGACCTTCTTGCAACACAGGTTCTGCATCAAACACCTTGAAATTGAGTTTATTCGTACAGCAGTGAGTTTAATGTCAAGTGCTTGAATGAAAATTGAATTAATTTATTGCTTTCATTAATTGACCTCCTTTAATTTTCAAACTTTACATGTTTGTTTAATCTTAATACCTTTTGATTTATTCATGAAATGTTGCTCTTCTGTGCTTTGTAATAATCTCTGACTATTCAAGCATTTTCAATGTGATATTCTCTATCCCAAGTTTTTAATGAGGTTTTTTATGTATGTATTTTTTAAATAAAAAGCATGAAGGTTTTTTTTTTATATTCATTAACTGAATATTAGAAACCATGCCTGGTTAGGAAAATCTCATCAATTTAAGGTTCCAGAATAGGTCACCAAGTGTCATTCCAATAAAAATGAAATTTGCATGTAATGCTTCATTTGCAAGGAGTGCTTGTTTATCTTCTCTGGCATTTATTACAGTGATCAAGCAACTGAAATAATCTGCATATTATGCAAACCAGTCCTTCTCCCAGGAAAGTTTTCAGGCTTTTTATATTAAGAAAAAAATTAATGCAAAGGCTTGTTGTAAGACAGCATAAGGATTGGATCTTGTCACAGGAAATTCTTGTTACTGTCATTGCAGGTGACTAACTTATTTTGGGAAATTAAAGGTTCTGATATTATGGGTTACATCATAGAATGTTTTATTTTGAGTGTTCTTAGCAGCATGAAGGGTTGCTCTATTTGCTTCCTGGCTAATTGGATTATTGCCCATTCTACCTGTGTAACTGCAAAGATGACTAAAAGAATTGGAGCTTTAGAAAATGAAGATTTGACAACAAAGTGAGTTCTTAACCAAAGAGGATTTCAGTGAGAAAGGTCAGATCAACTGGGAGAAGAAAGTTAACAGTACCTGTGTCTTTCCAGCCAAGAACATGAAGATACTGAAGGAAGAAAAGGGTGTTTGTATTAAATTGTTGAAAATCACTGTTTATAAACATATAAAAGGCTTGATTTGGTGCTATCTTTTGAAAAAGCTTTTCCAACCAGGTAAAGTTATTAGCTTTGCCATTATAAAAACAAACCTCACAAGCTTATCAGAAATAAGTAAACTGTTCCCAAATTACATGCTTTGATGTGGATGTTTCAGCAGTGGAAAGCATTTTGGGCAAGCTTTCTGGAATCAGTCTCCTTTTCGTACAGTACTTGCTACAGAGTCCTTTCTACATGAGAATTGTAAGCCATGATGGCAAGTCTTATGGAATAAAAGGAAACTTTGCAAAAGAAGAAACCTTTACTGAGTAACAAATATCCTTTTTAACAAAGAGAACTGTTCACCTGGCTTTAATTACAACCTGGGAAGGAGCAATGCCCTTGAAGTGGAACTTCAACAAATACTGAAAGACTCATTCTCATTCTCTTAGTTTATCCATTTAGTCTCCCTGACTTCTCTATGGGGAGGGAGAGTCCTCTCCAGGGAGCAATGTGGAGCATTAGAATTGAGCTTCTGATCCAAGCTGCTCCCAGGACTGTAAGGAGCTTGGGGAAACCAGGTAGATATGTAAGGTGCAGACGTGTGAGAAGAAGAGCGGGAATATTTCTGCCTATTGTGATATTACAGCAGAGACTGAATGGAAATTAGTCCCTCCTGGTGATCCACACTCCTCAAGCTAAAGGGCCTATTTGTCAGAATAGGTGCTTCTTGCATGGATTTTGCCAGAGTAACCCATCACTCGGAGGTACATGGTTGGCAGATCAATGGCTGTCTATTTCATGAAACCATCTTTTCTTAAGAGCTTTTACATGATTGAAAGCACAAATTGCACTTTGAAAATAACAAACTAAAGTTATTGTCTGTCACTGTTGTGCCACCCTCCATTCCTTCAACTGCTATAACCTCTCCTTGTGTCTTATCTGAAATGAGATCATAAATTCTCCAGGGAAGGATTTGTCTCTTAAAATAACACTTGTACAATGATTAGCACATTGGGGTGCTGAACTTCAATGGAGTTTTCTGATCTTGCCATAACATAGCAAATAATCACCAAAGTATGGAAAACAGATGTAGAAGGGATTCTGAGACCATATAATCTGTTCCCCCTCTGAAACAATGTTAAAATGTATGTCAAGAATGATATTGATATATGTTTAACCTTAAAAGCCTCCAGTGAAGGAGATCCCACAACCTCACAAGTCAGGTATATTTGGGAGTTTTAGTGTACATGTACATTTTCTTTAGTATATACATTTTGCTAATGTTATTACCTGCATTCCTTGCTGTAATTTAACTTAGCAATTTTTGTCCTTTCCATCAGTGATATGGAGAGTACATTATTTCCTTTTATGGCATAAACCTTTTATGTATTTGAAGTCTGACCATCTTCCCACTTGGTGGTCTTCATTTGATTGTGAATTAAGTGCAGATAGCAAATGAAAAACCCGCGATGCTTAAAAAAAAAAAAAAGCCTGTTGGGGGGGTAAAGAAGATGGGGATAGGCAGTATAAAGACAGCAGATGGGACACTGAAATTCTCCTTCTGCCCCAGTAAACTCCAGAGCCACAAATTGTGTGGGTAATTGTTTCACTTGCACAGTTAAAATAGAAGGTGCCTGACAGTGCTCTGTGGACTACAGAAGATATTGCAGGCATGGTCTCAGGGGCTTTAGCACTAATGTGGATGTTTCCACTTCATTACTTTCCATGGACCACAGTCTTATCTGTCTGTATTAATGAATGGTTACCCCTCTGGAAGACATGCTACTGGTTTTATTCTAATGATGACATAATTAGAAAGCAGAAATAGATCTCGGTGAGAGGACTGCCTGTAGCCATAACCCACCAGCTCCTTGGTTTGATTGTGCACAAATCCAGGACTTCTGAAGTATGGAAAGATAAACTGCATGGTGTTGGAGAAAGTGTCAAAGCTATAAAAATCATTATCTGTATTTTTTTAATGCACTCCTCTGTTGCAGTTTCGGAAGGAATACAAATTTTTGGATGCTGATTTTTCACAACATTTTCATTTTAAAATAATATCTGGAATGTAGGATGGAGATCAGTGCAGAAAGCTACATGAGTAGTTTTAGCATTAGAAATATTTCCTTGGGTTATTCCAGATTATATTTAAAAGACAGATTTTATTAAAATATTTTAATACTAGAAAAATAATAAATTAGAGTATAAAGAAGAGTGGGTGGGTTTTTCTGGGAATGAAGTTATGAATAGAAAACCAGCATCTCTGCATAGTAAAAATGGAGCTGAAAGCAAAGTGTTGATCTGAGCAGGGCTTACCAATAAGCATTAGAATAATGCTGTGATTGACAGAACAAATCAGATAATAGGAATAGTACATGAAATATCTTCTACACTGGCTGTTAAGCATTTGGCCAGCAAGAAAGCAAACATAAGGCAATTGTACCGACCACACCATATCTCCTGTCTTCTTGTTCACCTCACAGTGCCAACCTGCTCACATTTGTCACTGTTTACAAAAAAATAAATCTCAGAACAAGAATATATACCCATTGCAATGCTAACCCTTGAGACTCAAATGCCCTGCTGTGTGGTACCATCTTACTTTCATATGCAGTAGATCATAATTCATAAATTGTCTCAGATTATTTGTATCCATATTCTAGTTTTCTTTAATGCAGTAGTCCAACAGCAATTTAACTGACACTATGGGAAGTCTAAAATATGTTACTTCAATAAACTAGCCAGGTCTTCAAATCTGAGATTATCTTTTATTATTTCTGTTATGGTAACAAGTTTCATATATTTGCAGCTAAACATGTCTGAAACAAGTCAATCTTTCTTCTGCTCAGACACTTTGACTCTTCCGCTCTATATGGGAGTAAGTGGACTGTATTTCTCTAATATTTGTCAGTGCCGGCAACCAAAGAATTGAGCTGCTCATGCAATAAGATGTGTTAAAATGTGTTATCCAGAATAATTAGCACTGCTAGTTGTATAATTATGAGTAAATGTGATTTAAATGGCTGTTTAAATGTAAGCAACAGAAGGATCCTACCAGAAGTGGCCTTCTAATAAAAGCAGCATAGAACAGAATGTTATACCAAATTGCCAGTTCTTTTCAGATCTATGTGTAAACTAGATGTCCTGACTAGCTATCCCATTTGCTACAAATAACATATTTGCTTTTGATTTGAAGGTTTTATTTTTTATATTTATAGATCCAGTACCATTAGTTGAATAATGTCAGTAGAATAAATGTAATGATTTCATCTCTGCCTTTATCTTTAGAAGATATCAATGTCAGAAGTATAATTTTGTTTTTTTGCTGTGATCTCTGTGTTCATGTATAGTACAGAACTGTCCAAACTGTTTATTGCAGTTTGTGAATTACTGTGGAAGTCCTCCCTCTGCTCCTTGAAGTTTGCTGTTTGTAACAGACTATTTGCTTTTTCAACTGGTTACTGTAGTCACATCATGTTGTCTTTGCTGCTCAGTATCCCCCAGATCCCTGAGCAATTTCTGAGCAGGGTGCTGTACACTGCCAGCACAGATCCTCAGATCAGTGCACATTCATACATGCATTTATGAAGTTCTTGTCATGGAAAATGGTCACCAAAAAAAATTTGGTTTTCATCCAGTTTTGGAAAAAACAAAATAATATTAACACACTGTTATGAAAGAACAATTCATTTTTTTGCAAATTTCGTTAAATTCTAGGATGTCATTATGTTGTGGCTGTGCATAGTGCATTATTATCTTGTGTGTTTTAACCAAATGAAATATTCTTTCACCTTCCTTTAATTCTTCACTACCCAGCCCCGGTTCTTAGACTTAAGTAAGTTAGCTAGATCCTGCCTTTTGTACCCCATTTAAGTACTGTCATACTCTGTGGTCCCATTGAAATAATAAGGATTACATGTGCAGTAAGCTTTGATTTAGCTTGACTGATGGTAGCAGAATTGATATAGTTTTTATGGGAAACATGAATTCATCTATGGATGCACTGGATTTAGTAATAGTCTATAGAAGTTACTATTAACCCTTGTTACTTGCAGGTAGAATTTGGTATTTCAACGTCCATTTGGGACACTTAATCTGAGATTGCGTTTGAAGTAGGGGAGGGTGGTGTCACCATCAGCCAGAATAAGTTGCACAGGGCACAGTGCAACTACTCTGGCATGAAGTGACCCACAGTCTGAGCAGAGACTAGAAACTGGATCTCCTGCCTCTTGGAAGAGGGCTTTAATCTACATCCTCTTGCTCAAAGGACTGGTGGCACCACAAATACCATGTTCGATGGTTTCAGTCACTGTCCCATTGTTGATACCCTGTGGTCACAGTATGAGATAGGCACCCATCTCTCCAGAGCAGGCACTTCTGGAAAGACTAGGAGATTATTTGTTCAGGACTGCATAGCTGTGTTTTGTAACTTGTTTCCACTCTTTCTTTATAAAGGTGTTGTAATTGCTCTCCTACAGGTTTGCAGGTACCATTCTGTTTACTATATACATATTTGTGTGTCTGTTACTTCACTTTTTTAACACTCAAAAAACCCAAATTATTCCTATTTCCCCTATTTTCATGATATAAACAATGATGCTGAAGTAATGGAATTTCATTCTCTTCCTTTTGCAGTATAAAATTATCACAGATGAAAAGCAAAGTAGTTTCTGTGATGACTTCTATGATTTTGGGGAATAGCTATGCAGTCTTGTTTTTATCATCAAGGTCTGTATATGTAAATTTGGCATAGCTTCAGATACAGAGGATAAAGCACAGTAAGAATAAGTGTACTTTCTTCCAATTACAGATGAGTAGCTCTAATCTGTTCTTATAAATATCTTGGAGAGGGTATGCACTTTATTCTTTCCCAGTTCCCACTTTCCCTCACTTGGCAGGGTAAGTTTCCCAATAATAGGGATTATTCTGAAATAGGGATCTTTAGTTTTTTGTTACTTTTTTTTACTTTCTTTGATTGTTCTCTGAATTCAGGTTTATTCAGTATTTCAAATTTATACATGTAATAAGCTGCCTGATGCTTTACGAACGCAACAGATGTAAAACACACGTTGCAGATTATCCTCTGTACTTTGCTGTTGGCCATTCTCAGAAGAATAAACTCTAGAGAGAGAGATATATGTATTTTGCACAGTCTTAAACAGTTATTTCTGTAGTTTGCTGCTCTTACAATGATGCAACTGATAGAAGCTGGAGTCTAGAAGACAAATCAAGGATGCTTTTTTTCAGGAGAAAGGAATTTGGAGTAATATAAAGATTTGAGGGAACTAATTTAAGACCCACCCAGGTGTTTGTAAAACATCAACCTCTTTGGTGAAATTTTTTTCTGATGTTTTCATGAGAAAAAACTTCTTCCCAGTGCACTGATATACAATATATTAAGAGTATTTTTCCAGCTCTGCCTCATTTTCCAGTGACGTAAACTAAAAATAAAAATATAAACTAAAAGTAATTCAGGGACACTGCTTTGTAGGTGCTGGCCACATTTCTAGTACAAGTTTTGATTTATTTCTCTGTGGAACAATAGGTAGGAGAGGTAGGAACATGGAAGGAGTTATAGGCTGAACTTCTGAAAGGAACCTCAGGGAGGTTTAGGTAGATAAGTAAAGATTAAAAATAATTTTTTTACTATGTAACTTGATTCCCCAAATCTTCAACTTGCCGCAGTGCAGCTCTTCTGTCTTCTGTGAAAGTGTTATAAAGTTTGAAGATTTTCTGTTAGACATCTATCATGATCTCTAAATTTACTTAGCTTTTATTAATTACCAGAAAGGATCAAAGTCCACTATGCAGCCTTTTCAAACTAACAAGATTTTTTTAACCCTCATTAGCATACATAAGCCATGACCTGGAAGACTTAATTACTGTAGATCTTTCTATGAGAAATATAAACTTTATCAGAAGTTTAATAATATGTTCTTAAAGACTCTTTTTTTCTTTGTACCTCAGCTTATAGTATATTTGGATTTTCTTTTGATTCTTTTTTTCTGTAATCTGAGTTTCCAGTCCTACATAGGATGGCAAAAAAACCCCAACCACCCAAGACCAACCAAAATTTAATCTGAAAATTGTGAAGTTTCAAACTCTAGAAGACACATGCAAGGGATTTTAAAATGGTTAAAGACACTTTCATATTTCAATTATTTCTTTTTAGCAAGCAGCTCAGAAAACTTGGATTCTTGCAGTTGCCATACCTTTTTAAACCTGTTGGAATAAGCAGTTTCATCCAAAACCATTAATATAAACAAATGAACAAAAAAAGTCATTTGATTTCAGAAATACAGAATCCTTCTTGTAGAGATGTTGTACTGTAAATATTGGTCAGGACCTGTGTATGTGAAACGTGTTTATATTACTCATCTTTGGGTACCAGAGATGGTGGTATCTAGACAAAGGTTTAAATGGGATCACTTTTAAATATCCTGCCTAACTTCAGTCTTAAGAAAAATTTCAAAAAATGTTTGTATGTGTTTACAAATTGAGTGTGACTATAGAAAATACCTAGAATTTTCTAAGTACAGCTGCCAGTGAGAAACTCTGAGAATCTATTTATTTTGTAGGAAATTGGTATCAGTGCTATTGCTTGAAATAATTGTGTTTTCAGAGGTCTATCAGAGGAGAGGACCATGCTACAAAGTGTTCCTAACCGGTGCGATGGATTTATACTTGTTGAGTATTCATACGGGTGGCAGCAGTGGTGGTGTGAGGAATAGCTTGCTTTTTTTTTTCTTTTTATTTTTTTTTTTGTGAGGTCATGGATTGATTTGTTTCATTAGTGTTTCTCTGTCAAACAAAACTTTGTTTGGGCTTTTTTTTTCTGGCGATGATGCAAAGTCAACCTCAGAGGTTGGGAAATTACAGCTTTTTCACTTTAGTCCTTTAATTCTAATTTGCCCTGCTTTGGGCTATGTGTCATCAGTTATACTTTAGATTAAATTATTCCATACGGTCTTTTTTTCCCCAGGATCCCTGCTACATTGAGTTCTTAGAATAGATTACAACATTCACTAAATTATCAGTAGTCAATAGCTTCTTCTTTTTTCTTCAAAAATGTCTTTTTTTTTTGCATTCAAAACATCTAGATTTATAAACACAGAATTTTTCATTTTCTCATGAGCTTTCCTCTGGCACTAGCAACTATTTTACGTGAGTTCTCATGCTATGCTGCTGGGGGAAGACGTTACTCTATTTTCCTAGGGAGACAGAGTTGCAGAAAAATAAGAGATCAGAAGCATATGCCCATTTTGGGTCAAAATTTGAGGCACTTAGGACTAGATTCTTCAACATACACAGTACTATTAAAATATTTTATGTTCTAAGATATGTTGATTTTGCCAATGTGTTTGACCTGGAAAAGAAGGGGAACTCTTCAACACCAAAGCCCATTGTCCCACCAGCAATTAGGACAAGACTAAATTTTAATGTACACTAAATGAGAAGCAGAGAAATAGAGATTATGTTCCAAGAGAAATTTGGCTTAAGTGCCACATTTTGCATCACAATGGAACAGGAAGAGGGGGAAGACATACATTTTCTGGAGTGGCATTACTTTTATTCTGAGTGTCCACGCTCATACTGCAGCCTCTTATTTACATTGCCAGTTCCAGCAAAGGAGAAAAGAATCACAAAAGCAATGATTTTTATTATAAAACCCGATTCACTCAACCACAGATGCATAAAATACACTCCATGTAAATGAAGCGGTGGTTTTAGTATCTTTACTATTTTTCTAACTTAGGATTTTGTTTGCACATAATGAATGTTTACATACGGGTAATATTTCTCACGATAGATGTAAAGTCAAGCTTTTGAATCTATTAAAATAACTTTTTCCTGGACAGGGAGAGAGCACCTAAGAATCTTGTTGTGAGAGGCATTTCTTGTTTTCATACTCCTAAGAGGAAAATTACTCCATCTATAAATGTTTTTTTCTGAATTCATCTTGTTTTTCCACTGTGCTTTTTAACCATTTTGATAGTCCCTGGGTTGAGCACTCTGTTTAGTTTCAAAGTCAGACCCTTAGTGTTTCAAAGCTTGAATTCAGTATATTATGTTTTTACAGTTAGTTGCTTGAAGCCCAGAGCTTTTGCTGGTGACATTTCACAATAGAAACCAGAGAAGTTTCTGATGAGGTCTACAGAGTCTCAGGCTGCTTTCATAGTCTAGCAGATGCCACAGTGACATCTTTCTACTATTTAGTAACAACAGTTGTGGGGCTGCAGCAAATTCTCTTGCTTGTTAACTACGTTATTTTGTTGGGTCCCACGGTGGTGGTCAACTGAAGGGGAAAGCGTCATTAGATAAAGAGGTTTTGCCTGTTTCCAATGGGAGAACAGAGATCATAAAGGAAATTAAAGAAGCTATTACATCTGTTAAAAACCTGAGGGAAGGTAGGAAGTCACAATGAGTTCAAAAAGTTGGATCTTATTTGACTTTCAGAAATCCTATTAAACCAACTCTTTCTATC